>NC_092860.1:1340062-1361636 GCF_032062135.1 Pyxicephalus adspersus
CTCTCTCTCTCTCTCTCGTTCTATCTCTCTCTTTTTCTCATTTTCTCTCTATCTATCCCTCTGTTATTCACTCTCTCTCAGTCTTGTTCTCTCTCTTCCTCATTTTCTCTCTCTCTCTCTCTCTCTCTCTCTCTATCTCTCATTCTTCTCTCCCTCTCTCTCTCTCTCATTCTTTCTCTCTCTCTCTCTCTCTCGCTCGTTCTATCTCTCTCTTTTTCTCATTTTCTCTCTATCTATCCCTCTGTTATTCACTCTCTCTTAGTCTTGTTCCCTCACTTTCTCTCTCCCTCCATCTTCCATCCCTCAATTTATGTACTTCTGATCTCCTCTGTTAATGTATGCTCCGTCCTTCGTGTACGGCTAAGCCTGGCAGACGGCTTTTGAAAGGAGTCATTACTACTCTCCATGCTTGGCCAGACAGACATTGCTGTACTTTAATGCTGAAGCCGTTGCCGTGCTCATCTTTCTTCTGCGGCATAAAGGTTACAGTATCAAACCCGATTTACCGAGCCAGCGTGTGACATTGTAATTTAGCAGCGGAGCAGAACAATCTATCCTTCCTCCGTGGCTCAGTGAAGCGGCCAGTCCTGCTCTCGCCTACAATACTGTATGTGACAAAGGGCCCCATTGATTTAAAGTCGGCAGCCTGCGAGATACAAGTACAGTCAGGGAAAAGGTTGTTTGAAGTTTAAATGGTTTGAGTTGGACTGGGAGTTATGCTGGAGCTGAGTATGAAATAATGATTGCAGCCGCAGGAGATTCATATTGTATGGCTGACTGGAGCTGTCCTGACAAGTTTTATGGAGATTCATGGTCATTTGGCGGATTTAACCCTTTTTGTGCCAATGTCAATGCCCAATCATTTTAAATTGTAGAATTGTAGACTGCTGATGTAGTTGATTAGGCATTGCTGCAGAGGTACACATCAAAATATATATAAGGCTACGTTCTCAGGGGTGTATTGAGCTCACAGTCACATCAGTCTGTGCACCAGAGGAGCTTACACTGCAATTTTCACACTAACATCATTAGGTATGAACAAAGGTTCCTGAGATACTATTAGGAGATTTACCTCTCCTTTCTGAAGCACACAATGACATATCAACTCTGGGAAGACTGATCATTAACATTTACAAACTTTATATGTTTAGAAGAACTTGTCCAGCGTGGCTCTAACAGAAATTACAGATATAGGTAGCATCTATTAAAGTAAAACTCCAATACACCATTTGCCTTTGTGGAGGCCTTTGCTAATACCAGAATTCAAAACATGGCTCTATGTCTTGGATTAGTTACCGCAGGGATAAATATACCTGTAATATGCAGGATAAATATTCAACTTTTTTTGCTGGCTGGTCATATGATAAATGCCAGAAAACCAATGAGTTAATCCTTGCTATTGGGAGAGATCAGTATTTAGGTGGAGTTACTTATCCCTCACCCCCTCATAACCCTTCAACAATCTGAATTCATATTTTGCCACCAACAATTGATATGGTACAAATGAAATTGCAGTAGCTGCCTTTTGTCTTACCTCTTGTTTTGTGCAGGACCATTATGACTGGGGCTTGAGAGCCATTAAGTCTGTCTTGGTGGTAGCTGGTTCTCTGAAGAGAGGAGATCCAGAACGTCCAGAAGACCAGGTCCTCATGAGGGCTCTGCGAGACTTTAACATTCCCAAGATAGTGACAGATGACATGCCCGTGTTCATGGGTCTCATCGGAGACTTGTTCCCGGCTCTGGATGTCCCACGGAAGAGGGATATGGACTTTGAGAAGTTTGTAAAGCATGCTGTCCTGGACCTGAAACTGCATGCTGAGGATAACTTTGTTCTAAAGGTAAAATAGTAAGGAGCTGCATTGTATGTAGGTCTGAAAAAATCTATTTTCTGCTGCATTGTTACATATAGTAAAGTCAAATTCTAAACAATATGGCTGGTGGCCACCTAATCGTGACAACTTTATAAGCTTGTTGGACATTACCATTCCATAACCGTGGGCATTAATATAAAGTTGCTCCTCCTTATTGAGTAAAATGCCCTTCACTCTTCTGGAATATCTTTCCACAAGATTTTGAAGGGTAACATGGGAATTAGTGCGGATTTGTGAGGTCAGTTGCTGCTGTTGGATGAAAAACTCTGTCTCATAATCAGTGTTCAGTTCACCCTATAGGTGTTCAGTAGGGTTGAGGTCAGGGCTCGAGTTTCTCCAAACCAAACTGGTGACCCCATTTCTTTATGGAGCTGGCTTTGTACCCCAGGGCACAGTCATGGTGGAACAAAAAAGGCTCCTCACCAAACTGACCACAAGGCTGGAAGAGACAATTTTCTACAATGTCTTTGTATGGTGTTGTATTAAACACCCTGCACGGGAGACACTAGAAATCAAATATTTGGAGAGAAGGTGGTACATTTGCCCCTATAGTAATAGAATCATACCATGATTACACAGGCAGCACGCAAAGTGCTAGAAGTTCACCTTAGCCATACTATTATTCTAGTAATAGTCTTCTTGAAGTGACATTCTGTACATTCTATCCATTCCTCGTAGGTGGTCCAGCTTGAAGAGTTGCTGGCTGTCCGTCATTCTGTATTCATCGTTGGCAATGCAGGTACAGGAAAGTCTCAAGTCCTGAAATCTCTTAACAAGACCTACCAGATCATGAAAAGACGTCCCGTATGGACTGACCTGAACCCCAAGGCAGTCACCAACGATGAGTTGTTTGGCATCATTAACCCCGCTACCCGGGAGTGGAAGGATGGTACGTTAGTTTCTTGGAGAGACCGTACATAGTGCAGACGAATAAAATATGTTCTTTTGCTATTGAATTTTAAAACTTCCGAAGCTGGGCTGAAAGGCAATACACACCCTGGTATATCATACAGTCATTGTTTTTTTTCTGCAAAGGAGGTTTTACCATTTACGTTTCTACCATTACCAAACTTAGGTTTCTACCATTTGACAGGCATCTCTGAGATTTGGGTAAAGCCATCCAGCTAACATGTCCCATTGGGGCTTAGAAAACAAAGCACTGAAAAACCTACTTTTTTTCTATCATGTTTAATTGAAATTACCTAAATTTTTGGGAAGCAATAGAACATGTGCAATATTCCACAGCTGTAATTATTTAAAACTGTTCATTTTTGGGCATCAAAGCAAGAATCATTAAATCCCCACCACCTGGGGTTTGTTCATTCCAAAAAGGTTCAATTATTAAAAGGATTATAAAAAAACTAGTTTTCTCCCTCTTATCCATCAAGTGTGGTATAAATTTAAGAATTGTTATTCTGTGTGTGTTCCAGGGCTGTTTTCCTCAATCATGCGTGAACTGGCAAACATAACACATGATGGGCCCAAGTGGATAGTCCTTGATGGAGATATTGATCCAATGTGGATTGAGTCCTTGAATACCGTCATGGATGATAATAAGGTACGTGAGAAGGATGATGGTGAAGAGTTCATTCAGGAATCTGTCTCATTCTCTCCCCAGGATTATGCCTAAGCCAAGGTCAATGGTAAGGTCTTGCATATTGGCTACCAGCAGCCATGGTCTACCATGACTGCAAATCAATGGGGATAACAAGGGCTGCTCTAAAGCCAAATGAATGCAGGTCTTTATTAATTGGTATGTCATAAAATGCATTCTTTATATATTCTGTTGTTTAAGTACCTGAAATTGACCTGGTACCAACCTCCTGCAGTCCATGTACAAAAGAGCTTAGACTGGAAGGGATAAGATACAGAACAAAGAGCCAATCAGACTTGTTGCTAAAATGAAACATATTTATTTGGAGAGAACAAAGGAAAGTGAGCTGATCAGTTCATGGTTTTTCCTTCACTGTCCAATCAAAGACTGGCGAAGGGACAAGACCTGTATGAGTTTCTTAAATGTGAAAAATAAAAAGTCTTATGGCTGTGCTGTGTGACAGATCTGTATAAGTGACAGATCAGAGAGGACAAATCTCAGGCTGGTAAAACAGGTCCCATCTATGTATTTCATTTGTGTATATGAATTTGCTCAGAACTATAGTGATTCACAAATAAAGCTTTGCTGTCATGTACATTACAAGAGATCTTCGCTGTCAGATAAAACAAAACCAAATCTGCTACTCATCTGATTTGCTAGACCATGCTCACTTTCAAAGTGAATTTTCACTAATGTTAGTGAATGAAACAAAGTAAAATTTGCATTGCAATGGATTGTAATAAGCCAACCAGACTTATCCAATCATAAGAAGCTCTTTGTGCATTGTTGACTTGTTTTATCGTTTCACATGTTTCCTTATTGATGTTTCCTGCAGGTTCTGACCCTGGCTAGCAATGAGCGTATTCCCCTAAATCCCACCATGAGATTGGTGTTTGAGATCAGTCATCTGAGGACAGCGACTCCTGCCACCGTGTCCAGAGCAGGTACAGAGCCTCTGCTAAAATTCACGCTAAAGTGTTATTGTTCTGGACTACAACTTGTCAAACTAATTTTTTTTATTATGTTTATTATGTTTTGGGTTTTTCTTTAATTAAAAGAGAATCTGCCACCTTAAAACATTTCTGTTGTAGATCACTGTGGTAAAAGTTATAAAAATGTTGTGTTTTATTTCCTATACCAGCCCCCAACCCTCTTGGAAGAGCCACAATCCCATTGCTCCACCCAGCTTAATGTCAGGCAGCCTTTCTCCTAGCAGCCCCACCCCTTCTAGAAAGAGACACCATCCCATTGCTCCACCCCTGCCTAATGTCAGCCAGCCTTTCTTCTAGCAGCCCCACCCCTTCTAGAAAGAGCTACTGTTTAATTGCTTCACCCCTGCCTAATATCAGCCAGCCCCTATTCTAGCAGCCCCTTCCCCTTCTGGAAGGAGCCACTGTCTCATTGCTTCACCCCTGCCTAATGTGGACCAGCATATATTTTAGCTTCCCCCAATTCTCCTGGAAAAGCCACCATCTCTCTGCTCCACCCCTGCCTAGCCTTTCCTTTAGCTGTCCTTATGCCTTTTAGAAAAGCAACCATCCCCTGCCTCTCAGCCCTCCTTCTTTACAGTTGCATTTACCTCTCCTGAAAGAGTCACTATCTTTTTTCTCCACTCCTACCTGATTTTAGTGAGTTAAGAATTGAGTCCAGGGACAGAACTGTAGCTTAAAGTGTATGATCAGCTTGCATTTTTATAAAGTTAGCACTTGGAAAAAAATTGCACAGTTACTATTAGTTTTTTGTTATCTGTGTCCTGCTTGGAGAGGCAACAGGTGGGAATACATTTCACACAATTTGATGGAAAATTTCCGTTTTAGATAAATGTCCATTTTTTCCATTTTGGTTGATTTCCTTCTCTACTTGTTATCTCAACAGATTTGTAATTTGGATTTCCCCTCTTTATGTTTTGGTGACAGTGGCATCATAAAACAAATCAAGCAAAACAAGAAAAATATGTTTTTCCTGTACACGCACTTTACAGTTTGTCGGTGGAGTCGTCTTTGTTGGGAAGGGCCCTGTTGGTGCCAATATCCACATGACCCCCTCTTTCATACTTACATAATATACCTAGACATGGTGTGGTGAGATGAGCCAAAAGGATTTAAATGCCTCCAGGGTACAGCACAACAAAGCCTTTCCATGGCAGAAGCCATACTTTTCCTTTGCTAATTCCCTGTTTATTTATTCCTAATCTTGGGCTAATGAATGGAGCCATTTAAATAAATCCTTTAGTAACTGTACATTCAGAAAGTCTGCTTTATAGCACAGTAACAGTCTAATATCATCGGACTGCATACATGTTTCAAGCTTAGTGGGTTGTCAGATATAAAATCAGAACCATACTTGGCCATGTTTGGTATTATCTTCAGATATTTTGGAAATCATACTAATAAATGCTATTCCAATTACTTTCCTCTCCAGGTATCCTCTACATCAACCCCGCGGACCTGGGCTGGAACCCACCAGTCACCAGCTGGATTGACAAGCGGGAAGTGCAGTCTGAGAGAGCCAACCTGACAATCCTTTTTGACAAGTACCTGCCGCTGTGCCTGGACACGCTCAGGACCAGGTATGGTGTCTAATGGTATAGGATCTTCTTTAGAAGGATGTATTTCTGTTTTATTGTTGGTGCACTTTGTAGAAACTTTTCTTCTATGCAGGAGCTTCCTGTTGTAAAGCCCGGACACTGCTACTCTCCCTCCTTGAGCAGGTGACTGGTCTTGTATCTGCCCCAATCCTGTATATCTCTATGGGCAGCCTGTAGCACGTGGGCCTGCTAGATCATATTAAAACAAACACTCTGGTAAATCTCTTCCTTTTATTCTGCCATGTACATCTATGTAAGGAGTTCCCCTTTATGTCATTGTCTTTGCTGCCCACACGGCCTCCCCGCTGAACACATTCTATGTCCCCATAATTCCCACATTCTCTATCTATTTATAATGATCGTTGTTTACACAGTCTCATTAAAGAAATATTCGGCCATTGGTTCCTTCGCCAGGGTCCATCTTGAATTCATGAGCTGGGGGTATGAGCAGCCATCGAGGCGGATGGTTGCTCAGCAGCACAGAAGATGCGTTGAAGAGGACCTGGATTAATTAGTGACTCTGTCTCCATTCAGTGTGCGCTTTGTCTGGTTGAAAGGTTCATCAGGATGTTTACGTAATAGATTCTCCATGAAATAATCATCTGACATCTCTGTCTTTTCATATTTCATGTCTTTGGAGTTTTTTTCTCTAAATCCATAAAGCGGCGTGGCGCACACAGACACCTGCTATCCGCTCCACAAAGCTCGCCGTGCGTCACGCAACATATGGAAGTAACAAGACTATGTCCCCAATTCTGATGAGGCAAAGAACTAAATCTCTCTGTTCTTTCCTGATTTTAATATTTTGTCAGAGGTAGGGGCTCCCTAGATACACCCCAGAAACCAAAAAGCCGTATTTGTGTTTATTTGCATATATGCCTTAGACAATGACATTAAACATTTCTTTCTCAAGTATTTTAGGTTCCTTTGGAGTTATGTGGGGTGTTTGCATGCAGAGCTTTTCTCTTAAGGCTACTACGAGCTGCTGGGTTCTTTACAGCTTAGTATTACTCAGTCATGTTCAGCCGCTGTTTAGGTGGAGAGTAATAATACTTACCGTCCCCTTGCCCCTGGCTATTCTTTGCTCTGTAGCAGAGCCATCTGGTTGTCTAATGCCTGAGTCCCCCTCTGCATATTTGGGTCCCAAATACTGGCTTCTACATTGATGAAGCTCTGCAGGGACACACCAGTGCTGCAAAGGCCGGTGGGCAAAACTAAAACACACAGTAGGATATATAATACGAAACACCCAGCAAATTAATAAGACTCCTGATATCTATTTGGTAAATTTAAACATTAGTTGTAGCCCAGCGCCCCAGCCAGGGACATAAAGCAGAGAGTGCAGTGCTCCAGCATGGCTCAGACTGGTCAGTGATGGGGATTTGGACCAAGGATCGGTAAAGGGTGGAGGGATCCCTTGGGAGGTCTGACAGGTGAAGAGCTAAAGGCAGCTAGGAGCAAAGGAAACTTTTCTGACTCTAAGATGAAACTTTGCTGTGCCCATAAAGGACCCCATAACAAATTCACTCTTATCTTTGCCCTTCCCATGCTGGAGAGGAGCGGCATTAAACCAAAACAGTTGCTTTATCCTGAAAAACAAAAGCTCAAATTTCCCTAAAGAATGTAATAAAAATGTTAGTCTATGTACACACCTGCAATAATTGTCGTTGGAAAGGATCTTTAACGATCCTTTCCACCGACTAACGACTGCGTGATGCATGAACGAGTGCTGTACATACAGCACCGTTCTGTTCTATGAAGAGGGGAGGGGGCGAAGTACAGAGCGGCACCCAGCTGCGCTCTCTCCCCCTTAAGTTCCATTAAGATCATTCGTCGTCCATCGTCCATGTATTCGCCAGGACGGCGAGCGCTGTACACATGCCAGATTCTCGTCTGATATCTCCCCTGAGCTTTTGCATGTGTGTATATAGCCTAAGTTTTCTTGCTGGACTCTCGGATGTTATGTATGATAATAATGGCTCCTTCATCTTGTGCTTTGTAATTGATATCTGATACTGATCATCTCTGACTTCCATGCAGGTTCAAGAAGATCATCCCTATCCCAGAGCAGAGCATGGTGCAGATGTTGTGCTATCTTCTGGAATGTCTCCTGACGAAGGAGAACACCCCACCCGACTGCCCCAAGGAGCTGTATGAACTCTACTTTGTGTTTGCCGCGGTCTGGGCCTTTGGCGGAGCCATGTTCCAGGATCAGGTGAGAGTTCTACACTCCCTCGGAAGTCATTTATGGTTTTATTACCAGCTTCATGTCTCCCGTGGCCGACAAATGTATATAAATTTCATGTATTTCATGTATTTCAATGTGTCAGGTCTTACTGGGCACTGCTAGTTGGGATAAGGGGAATCACACACCTAATAATATACTGCTCAGACCATCACCAGGATATACAGATGTGTACGTTAACTGAAATACATTAAGTTTGCTCTGAGTATGATAATCAACTTCTATATTTTAAAATAAAATCCTTCTTTTACTTTTTACTTATCTCAGTGCTGCCTTTCTGCAGTCACTTCCTGTCTGCATGTATTCCGGTGATGTGTACATGGCATGACAGTGGACCATGGCTGCATGTTGGGTAAAATACCAGCCACTCATCAGGCACAACCAGAACAAAAAATGGGACTTTTAGGTCATCACAGTAATAAATTTAAAATGCCAGCAAATTTTATTCAACATTTCATAAAAGTAAACATAAGGAATAAAACACCAGATGTGATGTGAAGGAAGCTCCAACGATTGTTTAGATTAGGATTTGGCATTGTGTACATTGGAATTACTATTGGAAACGATTCTCTTAACTAGCCTAACTGCTTGTCCTCTTCATCATATGGCTGGGTGACAATGCAAGAGCACGCCTGGGAAACAAGCACAAGTTGTCACCTTATAACAGGTACCTGTATAAGAATCCTAATGGCAGGATAATAAAAACTGCTAGGAATATTTAAAATGACTTCTGAAATGACAATGAGGGGGTGGAGTGATGTACGCCAAAGCCTGTAAAAACCCACACGGTATTGTTATAGCAATACATTGAGGAGGGTAAGTGTTTTATTTTTGTTCATCTTTTAAGACCAAGAAGAGGGTTCTTTAGTACAATAACGGGCAGTTTATGTTGTTACAATGCTGCGTTGGCGTCTCCTCGGCTCACTTTATGGCGTGTTCCCGTCCCTATAACAGGCTACGGTGGTATCTCAATCCAGATGTCAAGCATGTGCAGTTATTATTATGGAGCGCTTTGTACCGAGCCGGAGGTGCGTTGTATCGGAATGAGCCTTGTTTTCCAAGGCTAATTCTATCGTCTTCCAGCCGCGGCTAATAATTCAGTATCGTTCATATGGAATCGTAAGGCGGCGTTATTAAGACCGCCCCGAGATCGCCGCCGCTTCCAATACAGGGGGAATTATGGGGATTACTGTAACCAGCGTGTAGTATTTTCATTTAGAGAATCGTTCTTCGCCGCTCGACACAACATTAATCTGGAGGATGGTCGCTAGAAGCTGAGGCAATATAGATAATGGGATTAGTGAGTGAAAAGTTTTCTGCTGGAGGAAGCGGCGCAGCCTGATGCGAAAACAAGCCGAAATTTCCAGCCAAGATGACATTTATTGGAGTTAAATTGCTCTCATCTTCGCAGATTTCTCTTCTTTTAAAGAGACAGATGAGGTTTGGAAGTTCAGAATTTTCTGTAAAAAGTATTTTAAGACTTTTTACTGGGAATAAAGTATTTAAAGGAGAAGTCGAGGGGCACAGGATGGGAGTGCGGGGGGTGTTATGGGGTACATGGGTTCCAGCTCCTTAACATACTTTTGCTCTCTTTGGAGCTCTGCTAGAAATATTAGTCACCCACAAAGATGGCTGTGGGAATTTCTCTGATGACCACTCGGCTGTAGAACACCAGGAAGAGGGCTGGGAAGTTTGCGAGTAACCCAATTCTGCAAAATCAGAAAAAGAATAGTGCATTTTTGTACTCTCTTCACTCCAGTCCCTAAAACAATGCAATTACCAAAAACTTTTATTGTAATTTGAAAACTTGTTTTCAGTAAAATTTGCATTTCATTAAAATAATCCCTATGTTGGGTTTGGTTCTGGCATTTCTTGTCAAAGGGGTGACAACTCCCTGTTTCCTCTTCTTGTTTTTGCATTGTCACCCTGTTTCATAGACTTCTGATGGTGGCCAATATAACATACAACATGCTGCAGTGCACGCTGACCAGAGATGTCTTTAAAGATTTTGCAGAAGATTGGCAGCACTGAGCAGCAACAAAACACTTAAAAAAGTGTCAGTTGTTCATATTATTATGTTTTATAATACACAGGGCTCAATGCTATCAGTTAGGGTTACATTTACTTTGAGGGGGTTAAACTTCTACTTAACTCTTGGATTTGGCCCACACTGGTCACAGGGGTTTGCAGAATATAAAGGTGCATGGTGCCTGCAGGATCTCTCTGTGCCGCATGGGGTCCCCAGATTAGCACTGTGTTGTCTGATTGGCTGGAGCATCCTGCGGGGAGTCTGCGCTTCCAAGGAAGCAAGCCTGCGCAGGCAGCTGGATAAAAGGGCTTAGAGTCGTTTTATTTGCCAGAGCAGTTTTTAACCTTTTTTCTTTCCTTCACAACAAAAGCCTTGACATTTGCAAGCTTCTTAATATCGATTTAATGGTTTGGCAAGAGATTAAAACTTGAAGCGCAGAATTTAAATTAGCGACCTTAGCCCGATCCTCAGGGAAGAGCTGGAGCTGGGAAGAAATGCTGTTTCGGCCGAGTGCTTTTCCCAGAATTTTCTGGGGTCGAGGAGTTGGCTTTGATTTTCTGTGCAGAGTACAGCTTGCAGGAGACTCTCCACTGTGCAAGTTCTGAAGTTGCAGTTTGCTGTCTTTATTGAAGGTTTCAACGCTGTTTTAGAACAGAAAGGGGCATTAAAGCCAGAACCCCAGGAGAAGGGCCTGCCTAAGAGTGGGCAGTGGAGCAGAGCTGCTTCAGACAGGAAAATCCTAACAGTTCAAAAGGAGCAAATGGCTGCTCTGTATGGACACTACAGTGGTGATCACCACTGGTTTGAATAAAGTCCCTGACCACCATATTTAAAGTAGCATATGCATCCTGTTCACTATTGTTGCGGCTGCATATGCTACTTTTTTAAATAAGGCGATCCAATTTTGCCGGATGATCAGATACCTGGACAGTAGTAATTTAAATGTTTATTAAATCTTGTGGTCCTGGCACTCCGTCCAGATTGCACATGCAGGTCTGTGACTTACTTTTTTCCACTCTATAGCAAGAAGTTCCTGAGTAAGGACCGCTATTGCAAAATCACCAAATAATATATTATAAAAAACCTAAATTGCATGAAAACTGTAAAAAGCGGTTTCCATTGTACCCATGACACAACTTCATAACCCATGCCCAGTGCAGGGTATAAACCTATCAGATGGAATAGAAAAAAAAAGGAAGACCTGAGAAAAGAGCAGAGCCAGCAAGGTTTTCATAGTAAAGACAATAAATGTTTGAGATTTTTCTCATTTTGTCTTCCAGCTGGTGGACTACAGAGTGGAATTCAGCAAATGGTGGGCGACGGAGTTCAAGACCATCAAATTCCCATCTCAAGGCACCGTCTTCGACTACTACATGGACCCCGAGACCAAGAAGTTTGAGCCATGGTCCAAACTCATCCCCAAGTTTGACTTTGATCCTGAGATGCCTCTCCAGGTTTGTGTTTTATACCTCAAAAGACCTTTACCCTGCTGCAGGATAATTCTGTTACTCCTAGGGGGCGGGTACCATTTGTGCATTAGCCAATCACAGCAGCAGCTGGCGCTGTGTGTATGCAGTGCACTTTACCAGCATTTTCTTTTGAATATGTCAGATTCGTATATTGTGTATTTTCCGTTCCCCTGAGTCAGTTATATTGTCTACCACACGATGACTATTTCCTGCTGTATTAGAGGAACCCCGCTAAGCACCTACCTTTTATCAGCTATCTGTGTTATATTTGTATCAGAATTCTTCTGTTGACCATGCCTACCATCTGCATGGAGTTGGAAGGTTCTCCCATAGTTGTGTACGTTTCATCCCGCAATCTAAAAACTTTCCTAAATGTTAATAGGTTCTTGTGTTTGGTGAATCATTAGATTGCAAGCTTCCCTGTAAAGCACAGCGGTATATGTCCGAGATATATAAATCAGTAAATTAGGTAAATATTGTTTTGGATGGCTATGTTCTTTGCCATAGTGAGTTCTACTAACCTGCAATGCTTTCCAAAGTTTTAATCCCCTTTTTACCCCCAAAATAACGGTATAATCTATCCTAATGCTCTCCCCTCTTCGCTGACCCCCTCCGCCTCCGTCTCACTTTTGATAAAACTGTTGGTAGAGTGGGGCATTATTCTCAGCACAGAAATGTTTGACTGTCATATCATATCAATACAGAGCACAATACAGCAGAATTTCACTTTCATCATTCTTAAGACCAGCTAAATACTGCCTAGATTCTGAGCAATGAGAGAAGATGAAACAAGGAACGCAGCAGCGGCAGCATTGTGCGCGAGATATAGAACTGAGCCATTTATCTCCCACAATCACCACTGTTTGTGTTTTATCGTTTCTCATTTTTTTTTAAATTCAAGATTAAAATCTAGAATATCTTTAGTAGAGAACTCACATGAGACAAAGTGACATTGCTTTAGTCTACTTTTGTAAAGTGTTCCTGTCATCGGGAGAATGGTTTTTATGGATTCACGTTCCCAATATGACAATCACCTGGCCATCATAGCTGTATGAGCTTATTGAACATCCCATTTCAAAACTATGGACATTTGCGTGGAGATGCTTTCCCTTCCCTTGTCATACCTGTCCCCCTACTGTTCAATGCTACTATGCAGGCGAAATGCCTTTTTAGGTTCCTTCAGCCTAAAAATGTTTTCCTCTTGTAGATATTTTTTAGAGTTCATTGCTGCCCAAAGACAGTATGGTTCCCATCCCTGCCCCAGAGGCGTTATGGTTCCAGTCTGTGCCCAAGAGGAGGTATGGTTCCCGTCTGTGCCCCAGAGGTGCTATTGTTCCCATCTGTGCCCCAGAGGAGCGATCGTTCAGCTCTGTGCCGCAGAGGAGCGATGGTTCGGGTCTGTGCCCCAGAGGCCCAATGGTTCAGGGCTGTGCCCCAGAGGTGCTATGGTTCCCGTCTGTTCTCCAGAGGCGCTATGGTTCCCGTCTATGCCCCAGAGGCAGTATGGGTTCCGTCTGTGTCCCAGAGGAAGTATGGTTCCCGTCTGTGCCCCAAAGGCACTATGGTTCCCGTCTGTGCCCCAGAGGCTGTATGGTTCTCATTGCTGCCCTAGAAGTGCTATGGTTCCCATTTGTGTCCCAGAAGCGGTATGGTTCCTGTCTGTGTCCCAGAAGCGGTATGGTTCCTGTCTGTGCCCCAGAGGTGGTATGGTTCCTGTCTGTGCCCCAGAGGTGGTATGGTTCCTGTCTATGCCCCAGAGGTGGTATGGTTTCCGTCTGTGCACCAGAGGTGGTATGGTTTCTGTCTTTGCCCCAGAGGCGGTATGGTTCCTGACTTTGCCCCAGAGGCAGTATGGTTCCTGTCTTTGCCCTAGAAGTGACATGGTTCCCATCTCTGTCTCAGAGGTGGTGTGGTACCCATTGGTTTCCTTGAGGCAAGTTCCTTCCCATCGCCAGAGAATATATGTTTCTCATTTGTGCCCCTGCAGTGCTATGCTTTCCATATTGGTTTCATCACACTGCCCTCAGGGAAGAATGGTTCTCCATCACTGCTTCAGATGTAGAATGGTTCTCATTGCTGCCTCAGGTGCGGCATTGATCTGAACCCTTAGAGTAGGTATTTGTACTGACCCGTGTTTACACAGATTGGGCTAACATTTTCTTTTTTTCAGGCTTGTTTGGTGCACACCACCGAGACCATCCGAGTCCGTTACTTCATGGACAAACTACTGGAGAAGAAGAGGCCAGTTATGTTGGTAGGGAATGCTGGCACTGGCAAGTCGGTTCTGGTTGGAGAGAAGCTGTCATCTCTGGATCCCGATGAGTATTTGATCAAAAATGTTCCCTTCAACTACTACACCACGTCAGCCATGCTGCAAGGTAACGCATATCACTATTTCTTTCTATATTCTACTTTTTTTGATTATTTGGGGGTCATGTAAGGCCTCCATTGTGTGTCTGTGGGAACAAAATGGCTGCCCCCACTATGTGTTAGAGGAACATGACTATCCCCTCTGTGTATAGGCGCAAAATGGCCGCCTCTGAAACTTTGGGCAGTAAACACATAAAATACAGCTGATTTGAGTTGCTTACCTGCTTAAATTTGCGTGGGAAAGAAATTAGAAGGTTGTGATTTTTTGTTTTTTTTGGGGTGTGAGGAAGTATTTGAAGTAACTTCATATATTTCATTTCATTTTGTGTGTATTTGTTCTTTTGTATGGTCACTTTCAAACTTACTTTTCACATAAATATTGTATAATGGGGCTTCTGTTTGGCACAGAACAGACTCAGAACAAATGAATTGAGCTTCTGCAACTCTCAAAAGTCATAAAAAGTCAAAAACTCTCATAAAGCCAATTAGACCCATAAAAACCCAATTATCACCATCAGCACCTTTCCCATTGACTCCAGCTCAATTTAATTCACCTCTAGCAGCTAGCTGGCCTTGTTCTTGGTCCGTATATCAGAATAGTGGTCAGAACTGCACAGACACAAGTAATCAAAGGGAACTTGTCAGGGTAGGAATTTGGTAATGGACATTGCTGTCATGTTTTGGGCTGTCAACCTGTCATTCAGTACTTTGTGTGTCCATAACCTGCAGCAGATCAAGCATGTTGGGAATAACCATCAATGGTTGTTAATGATAGCAAAATAAGGACCGGTTCAAAACTGTTGAAATCCATCATGTCAAAAAGGAAAAAAAAAAATTCCTATCAGTCAATCACAGTGCTCTTTTTTATTGAGATGGAACTCTAGGCATACACTATGAGATTTTCTCTTGTTTGAACAATTTTTAAATGACTGAAGGTTTTGTTTAATCAGCCAAAAACATTGCCTAGTGTATGGCTGTATTACATTTCATGAGCATTGCATTGGACAGTCATCTCTGCTGCGATAATGAATGTCACAGCTCAGCGCCGGGTGCTGTCCCTGTCATACCCAGTGTGTAGGTGTCAGTATATGTCATTACGTACACCGACACAGATAATATATCTGAGCCACGGCCGATCAGTAGTGCTTATGGTGACATCTGTACACATATCCAAGCCGTCCGCCATAATTATGAAGTTGGCTGAAAAAAAGGAAATCAAATTTGGATTGGCAGGTCTGGGCTGTCTGCTGGTGTGTACAGTTCTTCCACCCACAAGAATTCTTTTCAAAAGGTCATATTTTCTCTAGAAAAATATAAAGGAACCCCAGCAGCAAACTAAGCTGAGCCCTGCACTGCAAATATATTGAGATATATGTGTAAATAAGCTAGGAAGAAATACGACAAGTGTAATGCACGATCCAATTTACTTTCACAGAGCAAAAATTCCTTCCTGATCCCATAGGACAATCCTCAAGATAAAACGTTTTTACTGATAAATATGAATCGCCAGTTTTATTCTGTGTATTCAGAAACATGTACAGACTGCACAAACTATACATTTTCATTGTTCAGAAGGATTTCTATATGCCGAGCTTGAACATTCTTTGCTCCAGGCACATAAAGTGCTTCCTTTGTGATGAACAATTTCAAAGTCAGTTTACCTTATGGATCGTTTATGTACAAGGTGATAATATTACCCCCTTAAAGTGCTCATTTAGGGGCAAAGCCATACCTGCCAAAAGATGTAAGAGTGTACTTACCTTTCTGGTCACCTGGGCAGTGGGAGGAAAGAGGAATCTTACCCATCTAACCAGTCAAGGAGTAGCAAAGTGGAGGCAATTCCAAGCCATCAGTAAGGTATTTTTAGCAGATATGGTTTTGGGCTAAATCATTTTCTCAAAGCTAATAAAAAATCCAGTTCATTTAATGTTTTACTACCATTGAGCACTCAGGCCTTTTGTTCCTTTAGTAGTCCGTTCTTGTACCCTCTTCCATTTTGCACTTACAAAAATCTCCTGTATCCTCTCTCTACATCCCTAACTTTAGGCTGTCCAAATCCAGGGCCAAAGTTGTTAAGGGTCTGTTAGGAAAAATGTGCCCATGTCCCAACCCTAAGGTCATTGAGGTTGGAGGTGGACAGCCTTGCCCTAGGATGACTTCCCCCAGTGCCTAGCTACCCTGTGCACCAACACAGCGTTGTGCTAAGTCCGTGCACCAACACCCAATTGTGCTAAGTCAGTGCACCAACACCCAATTGTGCTAAGTCTGTGCACCAACACCCGATTGTGCTAAGTCTGTGCACCAACACCCCCATTGACATGAAGAGAATGCTCTCCTACTGCACGGACAATGTCTTATTCAAGTCTATGGGTGGCTCAGCTGTGTATGGTTCTGGGTCTAGAGAATGGGGCTGCAAGGTTTTTCTTTGCTGGTCATACACAATTTTTCAACATAATTATTTGATAAATCATTTTTTAAAAACAGATTGCACTAAATGAATGACCGGATCAATAAGCGGTGGTTTTAAAGCCAAAGATAATTTCGCGCAATGAGATCTACACTCGAACGATGATTTATTGTTGGGCGCTGTGCTGGCCATACACAGCTCAGAACATTTATGTTGTGCCTGCAGTTCCCAATCTCTACTCTTGATGGCAGTATTATGACACATTGCTCTGGGTATTGGTTCGGTGCTGCTGGGTAGTGACCAGAATGTTAATGTTCAGCTCGCTATTGAGCAGTGTCCAAGCCTGCATGTAGGACATTGTCTCCATCCTGCCTCTTCTTAATATTCAGAAACGCTTTGTATTCCGCATTTAGATTCATGACTCCGCAACAACCAGGGTAAAGCTTCTTGTATACATGAGGCAGTGGAGGGGAAGGTCTGCAGAATGATTAAGACATGCAGAGTTATTTTAGCCAAACACTCATGTTTATGCACAGGAAAGAAGGAAAAACTTGTGTTATGGAGGGCAGCTGAACAAATCCACTTTGGATGATTCTTCCAGGATTGGCTGACCTGAAGTTAGCGGAAGAGATCAAATACGTCTCATAGACTGACAGTGATTCGGCCATAATCAACCAGACGGGGGACGGTTATCATGGTCTATGAACACCACTCCTTTTGGAGAGTTCTTTTAAACATCTGACATATCCAATATAGAACAAATATTTAACAGTTTTCCATTCTGACTAATGTTTAAAATTTAGCAGAACCCTCATTTCCATGGTGGGGCACCCCACTGTCACTGTATGCCCATGGTGCCGTCCTTGTAAAGTTTGGCCAATACATGAAAAATGGAGGTGTGATTGAGGTGTGATGAGGTAAGATGGTGCTATGATGGGATACAGTTAGGCCCATGAATATTTGGACAGAGACAACTTTTTTTTTTATTTTGGTTCTGTACATTACCACAATTAATTTTAAATGAAACAACTCAGATGCAGTTGACCTGCAGACTTTCAGCTTTATTTGGAGATGTGATAGAGGTATATCATAAACGTATGATGGAGATGTGATGGAGGTATATCATGGAGGTATGACGGAGATGTGATGGAGGTATATGATGGGGTGTGGTGTAGAGGTATGATTACGATGTGATGGAGGTATGAGGAGGATATAATTGAGGTGTGCTGAAGTATGATAGATGGGGACCATGATGGAGGGATATCTTGGAGGTATGATGGAGATGTGATGAATATAAATGACGGGGGCTGTAATGGAGTATGACGGAGATGTGATGAATGTACAATATATAATGGAAGGGTGTAAAAGTATTATGGAGATGTGATGGATGTATATAATGGGAGATGGGATGGAGGTATGATAGGGATAGATATATGATATGAGGTATGATGATGTGATGAAGGTATGATAAATAGGGGATGTGGTATAATGGATTGGAGTTGAGGGGGGGGGGGCATCATTTGTCTCTTTTTGGGCTCAGCTACATATGAGACTTTCAGCACTAAGAAGCAGGGGAAGAACCATTTCTTACTGATTTTCCTACTTACAGCACATCAGTTCTGAGGTTTTGCATTTGAATATTGGTATTTGCATCCAAACAGATAATCACACTGATTACACAAATGCACCACAACTGTTCCCCACCATAACAATCTGCACCTCTGTGTCTTCTTTCACCTGATTTCGGCAAAGCTGAATATAGAAATTTGCCTCCTCTCCGCCTGAGCCGCCACTCTGGCCTTTCTGCTTACTCTGCAGTCTTTCTTCTCTCCTCGCACATCTCTGGCTGTCTATTAGTGGTGATGTGTTTTATGGGTCACTGGGGCCAGGAATCTCACCTCGGAGAGCCGAGCACATGTGTACAGATAATCATCAGGCTGAATTGACTTTAAAAACAACAAAATTCAGCCACTCAGTGGGGCAAAGTATAGCTGGGTAATAGAGGCATAGTGACATTTATTGCAAACTCCAATGGGTACCAGGTGACACATTGAGCTGATTCCATCGGGCACCTGCTGCTGTGGTAGTGGACGGCTCTGCATCCCAATGCATCCTAATGCAAGGTGTTCTTTAGCTCTGTTCACTGCTAGGGTGTTTGGTGATGGTTATTGGAAATAACAGAATATACAGAAATCATTTGACCACCATTGCATCTTTCTTGTGAACATGCTGGAAATGATGTCTGGTGACCACTAATTGTAAGCTCTTCTGGGCAGGGTCCTCTCCTCCTGTATCCTGTCAGCTAAGGAAAATATATTTCAAGTAAAACCAGAATTGTATTTTCTGCAACTTGTTTCTTTTTTATACACATGCTTTGCTGACACTCCTCTAGGGATAAATGCTGTATGGAAACCACAAGTTTGTTCCATCGAGTCCATGCAAAGACAATTTGCATATCTTCTTTATTTCTAAGGTTACATATTTTTGATGGGGAAAATTTCAGTTACTATAAATATAAATATATATAAATATGTCATGAAAATTTTCTAAGATTGTTTCTAAGTGGAACCTTTGTAATGCAGGAGCTATCTAAGTGGTTCACTTCCATCACAAATCCACAATTGTAGGGCTATGTATATCATTCCTGTATGTTCCTGGGCCAGCTGTAAATCCAGAAGCACCGACTTACAGCACAAATATGGCCTGATGCTATGGGGCCACCCATTCCAAACTGCTGTGCCAGGCTTGTTGGCCATTATCAAGGTGTAAACCATGGCTGCTATGGTATCGGGCTTAGGGACCGACAAGACAACTCACCTGTCTGGTTGTGGTTTGTTTGCACATTAAAAGCTTTGCTCTAATAGCTTATAGTCCTTCTTTACACTTCTGTGGTCCCATGCACGCCAGGTAAAATTTCCGATCACCAGCTTCTTAAATCCTATTGAGAGATCAGTGGCCACCTTTTCATTTATGAACTCCAATGCCAGTGTGGCCGTAGCTCTCTGGAGATCGCAGTTCCTAAACTGGTGGAAATTCTTTGGTCACTCAGTGATATACCACAGAGCAGTTTATATTACAGCCTACAGTCTTTATCAGATAAACCTAAACACTGTGCTTCATCTTTTCATTCCCAGCTGTTCTGGAGAAACCGCTAGAGAAGAAATCAGGACGGAACTACGGTCCTCCGGGCACCAAGAAACTTATCTACTTCATAGACGATATGAACATGCCAGAGGTGGACACGTACGGCACAGTGCAGCCTCACACGCTTATCCGCCAACACATGGACTACGGACACTGGTAAGGCCTATTCACTCTGTAAAGTAGATAAATGGCCATCGATAGGAGCTTGGTTAGCATCCCATGTCAATCTTTGGCCAGTAATATGTTAGATGGGAAAACCTGGCTCACCATTACAATTCATTCCAAAGGTGTTCAGTAAGGATGAGGTCAGGGCTCTGTGCAGGACACTCGAGTTCCTCCTCACCAAACTGGTGACCCCATGTCTTTATGGAGCTGACTTTGTACCCCGGGGCACAGTCATGGGGGAACAGAAAAGGGTCTTCACCAAACTGTGACCACAAGGCTAGAAGAGCACAATTGTCTGCATTGGTTTTGTATGATAGAGGATTACCAGGACCGGAGACGCCTTAGTCATTGCGGTGGGGGGGGGTCACTTATTTTGAACCATATAGTGTATTTAGGAGCATCTTTGAGTATTTTGGTGCTTTTGCTGCAGGGTGGACAATCCATAGGCTTTGTTTTTCTGTCTTTTATACAAATTTCAGCAATCTCTATAGACATCTGTTTGTTTTGTTTTGAAGGTATGATCGGAACAAGCTGACCATGAAAGAGATCATGAACGTACAGTACGTCTCTTGTATGAATCCCACTGCCGGCAGCTTTACCATCAACCCCCGTCTACAGGTAAACCCCCCACCCCCATCTCGATGTCTCTAGATTTCAAGGTGCAAATGTTTGTGATGAATGTTTTAAATGTTGTGTAAATGTTTGGGTTGCTGCCATTTGGTGGCAGCAATCATTGGGGTCTATGAACTCACCCACTTCACAGTCAATTTAGTGGTGGCAATGCAGTTATTCATCTTA
The DNA here is from genome assembly GCF_032062135.1 of Pyxicephalus adspersus. NCBI lineage: Eukaryota > Metazoa > Chordata > Amphibia > Anura > Pyxicephalidae > Pyxicephalus > Pyxicephalus adspersus. The sequence goes on from NC_092860.1 coordinate 1,360,742, forward strand.
TAAATAGATGTGTAATGACAATAAAACTCTCCATGTAGCTTTATGTACTGAAATTGCTTTTCTACTATATAATGTTTATACGCTTTTATCTGATGGTAAATGTTCTTTTGCACAGAGACATTTCAGTGTGTTTGCCCTGTCCTTCCCCGGCACGGACGCCCTGTCCACCATCTACAGCACCATCTTAAATCAGCATCTCAAAATGGGCAACTTCCCGGCCTCCCTGCAAAAAAACACCCAACAACTCATCAACCTGGCCCTATCGCTTCATCAGAAGGTCACCTCCACCTTCCTGCCCACCGCCATCAAATTTCACTATATCTTCAACCTACGGGACCTCTCCAACATTTTCCAGGTAAGAAGTGTTATCAGATCCAACAAGAAATAACCGCCTTCCCTTTCACTCCAGTATGGCTTTAAAAACTGAACATCTTTTTTTTTCCAGTCACTCTTTATTCTTTCTTATTCTTTTACCTTCTCTTTTTTTTTTTTTTTTCTACTCTTCATAGATATATGCAGTCTCCTGCACTAATGCCCTAGTACCCAACCTGCTACTCATGGACCAAATTTGGCCATTGTTGTTGTGTATCCTTTGACCCTGCAGTCAATAGTGGGAGATTTTGGTTTGTAAAGGGACTGCAATGACAGTAAATTTTTGCATTTCTTTTTAACATAGCCAAAGTCTTCTCCAAGCACACATATACTATGTCTGCAGTCTCTGACCATCTCCAGTGCAATGTCTGCAGTCACTGACTACCTCCTGTGCAATGTCTGCAGTCTCTGACCGTCTCCTGTACTATGTCTGCAGTCTCTGACCCTCTCCTGTACTATGTCTGCAGTCTCTGACCGTCTCCTGTACTATGTCTGCAGTCTCTGACCGTCTCCTGTACCATGT
>NC_092860.1:1362289-1396914 GCF_032062135.1 Pyxicephalus adspersus
GTCTCCTGTACCATGTCTGCAGTCTCTGACCGTCTCCTGTAGTATGTCTGCAGACAACCATATGTAACATTTAATGTGCCGAACATTATATATGGCCCTTTGGTGCTTTTAGGGGTTGTATTTGAGGCCTCCTTTACCTTTTTTACTTGAGAAGCACTGCTCTAACACCCCATCCCTCTCGTCTCCTGTTCCATACTGTATTATTGAATACCTGGTTTTTGTATTCAGCATGTAGAATTTAGTCCACCAGTTGTTACCTCAACCTGCTGGAATGACAGCTACCATCAAAATCTCAGAGCCGGTTGCTTTGTGAGCTGTGCTTATTGGCCATTGTGAAGTGTCGGTTCACCAGCACAGATGGTGATTGGTAGATAATGCGCCACATGACAATGGGGGGGGGGGGTTAGAAAGGGACTGCTGATCCAAGGCCTTACAACTCCATAGGCTTCCTGGGCACTGCCTTGGGTATTATAAAATATGAGTGAGAGACAAGAGAGCAGATTCCTTTACTGATAACTAAACAGTCATTAGCCAGATGTGCTGGAGAATGTAAATAGAATGAATCAGTGCTCCCCTTTAGGATAGCATCTGTGTGATCTCAAAGGCTACAGGAGGCCAATGGTGGACAAGTCCGGTGGTGGAGGCCAATGGTGGACTACTCCGGCTACAGGAGGCCAATGGTGGACAAGTGGCCGGCTTGGTGTCTTTGCATTTATAAAATAAATGCAACGCTTCTACTAGTCAGAGTCCCATTGCAGGGTCTTCCCATCCATTAACATGCCACCCTCACACATCCAAGAGCTGCATTTTGTTGTCAGTTTTCTACATATTTACTTCTCACAATGCGGGGACACTCTCATCTCATTCTTCATTAGCAACACTTATTGAAGCTCTGCTTTTAGCCGCTGCAGTAATGAGACAATTAGCACAGACCTATTTGTAATGAAGGGAGCTGTCAACCTGTTTTGACAAGGAGAACCGTGTCAGGCGTTTCAGTCACCGCCAAGTTCCGGCGCGAGCCATTAATATGGCAAGGTAACGCAATGGAGACAGTGGCCCAAGACAGCAGATCGCAGATGGAAGAGCAGACTGCAATCTGTTGGTAATCAGCTCTATAAACAATGATGTGCTCCTCCCCAGACCGAACACACAACTTTCTACTGTAATGTACAGCTCTTCCTTAGCTGGGTAATTGAGTTTTGGAAGCGTGGGGTTTGTTAACGCTCTGTCTGAAATCCAGCCGACAAGACTCTTATTCTGCAAGAACAGAACAAGATTCCGCAAAGATTTAAAGGGGCGCCGGGCAGAGTTATGTGCCAGAGTCCTTCAAAGCCTAAACCACAAAATAGAAATATTATACATTCCAGCTTATTGGTCCTTGGCTCACCAATAACTGTATGATATCGTTTAAATCTGACAAAAACTATGGAGCTCAAGGGCTGGCCTGAATGTTTTATTATTGATAGGGAAATTTTAGATCCCCGTATTAAAGAACCATGTTAATCTAGAGGAAGTTGTACATAGAACAAGCTTTTGATATGGTGGAGAAGTTGTCACCCTAGAAAGTACTACATAATACCTTTCTCTCCTCATTACTATAAAAAAGGGAGAGAATCACAGAAAGAGCTTTTAGCATTGAGATAAAAATTGGCACCCCTTTTATAAAGCAGTCCCTGAACTCTAATAAAGTACCCATTCACCTTTGATTCTGCCCTCCCCTTCACCCCGCACATTCAGAACATTTCCAGGTCCTGTCACTTTCACCTGCGCAACATCTCCAAAATACATACCTGGCCCCGTAGACCACCAAACTCTTTGTACACGCTCCTATCATCTCTCGTCTGGACTACTGTACTACCCCATACACAGCCTTCCCACCTACCTACCCCATACACAGCCTTCCCACCTACCCACCCCATCACAGCCTTCCCACCTACCTACCCAATACACAGCCTTCCCACCACTCCATTTCAACTGCCTCTCTTTGTAGTTCTCTTCATTGGCTTCTATTTCACCTTAGAATGAATTTAAAGCTCCCATGCTTTGACTTTAAATCCCTTCAAAGTTCTTGTCCCACCTACCTACCTGATACACAAATCCCCCGACATTTCTTATCCCACCTACCTACCTGATACACAAGTCCCTCCACAGCTCTTGTCCCCTTACCTGATAATAAAAAAAAAACCCCTAGCCGCTCTCTTCGTGCCACCAATGACCTACTAATGACTTCCTGACTTATAACCTCCTTGCAAGCATGACTCCAAGACTTTTCTAGAGCTGCCCCCACTCTCTGGAATGGTCTTCCATGTCACATTCGGCTTGCTCCTATTTTTTGCACATTTAAAAGAGCACTCAAAACCCAACGTTTCAACCTCACCTACCCTGTCTCCTAAATCCTCACTGCTTTCCAACTTTCCATATACCCCCCTCCTATTGTATGATACTTCCCCACCGTTCAGATTGTAAGCTCTTCGGGGCAGGGTCCCCTCCTCCTCCTGTGTCCCTGGAGGAGGAGGGGACCCTCCTCCTAGGCGGTTCAGAAATAAATCAGAAAGCTAAAATTTCATGTTTTGTCTGAATACAATCAAGTGATTCCTCAGAATCCGTTCCTTCTGCTTGACTGTCTTCCTGCAAGGCAACAGCTGTGAATTGTGTTCTTGTTTCAACAACTTTATTCTTATTTCCAAATCCAGGGCATCCTCTTATCCACCCCGGACTGCTTAAAAACCCCACAAGACCTGGTGAAGCTCTACCTTCACGAATCCAATCGTGTCTACCGAGACAAGATGGTGGAAGAGAAGGACTTTGAGATATTCGATAAGATCCAGGTGGACATGGTGAAGAAATTTTATGATGTAAGTTTTGCACTTCATTTTTTATCCAATGAGATTCCTCAGAAGTTGCATCATGCTGTTGAATTCATGATTCATCTGTTCATGGAAGGGTAATGCTTCCAAGTCACTTGGGGACCCAACACCTATGTATCCCCAAAGTATATTTCCCCAACATGACAAATCACAGAGGAATAGAAGGGTTATACTTAGGTTACTATGGAGTATTTAAGAAAGATAACATTTGACCCTGCTGCAATTTTCAGACCCATTCTCCTCTCTGTAATGCAAAGCCTGTGCTGAGAATACTAGGGAGCACTGACAAGCCTAAGTGTTCCGGGTCAATGACCCAGTATTTAGGTCAAATGATCAGAAATAAAGGTCAGCCATCATATTTCTCTCAGTGCAGGTGGGAGTTCCACTAACAGTCTAATTATCACTCAGAATACTGGACATGCAACCCTGTCACTGCTGGGCAATAATATAGTCTGTTCTTCAACTGGGAAAATCAAGGCAATTCTTTGTGTTGCTCCTTCAGGTACAGCAATAGGTTTGCTGTAGTCCCTTCATCAGTAGTACATTGCCCTCGCTGTTTGGAAGAATCTGAAAGATGTTTATATATAATGCAGACTTCTCTTGCTATGCAAGTTGCTCTGGCCATTTAAATTGTGCCATTAGTAAGGTTGGATGACCGCATTACTTGCCCGATAGATGCTGCATTACCAATTTATCATAGTCCCTCCTTGTACATGGCGGTGCAATGAGTTGGATTCAGTATTCAGGTCACCCAGACTCCTCACCGGAGACCAATAAACATCAGAAACAAGAGGTCACTAGAATCCGGACACAGCAATTCACAGCGCATGGTATGGAATTGTAATCATTGTTACTGTTCCCCCTTTAATTCGAATCAGACTACAGAGTACAGCTCTCCCTGTTGTTGGGACTGTTGTTGCATTTGTCACTTCTGTTTCATAGTTTGTGTCTGAAGAACATTTTGATGAGAGGTGGAAGAATGGAATGGCTGGCAATGTAGAATAGGGTTACAGTGCTGGGCACAAGTGAGATACTAGGAATGAGAGCTGAAGCTTGACTTGTGTGATTATATTACTCCTGCAGAATAAAATCTGCATGCCAATATGGCTGCCACTTTTCCAGAATCCCCTGGTATTACAGATAGAAAGCTGGTACTTTTATACATTGTCAGTGCAACTCTTTACCCAAAAATGACTTTCATGTTATAAGTCAGACAGGAATGCTGGGGTTTGCTTTTCAGTTTTAAAGCGACTATAAGTTAATCTTTCCTTTTTATATGTTTACAGGACATAGATGAAACTCTAGAACAAGCAAGAACCCTAAACATGTTCTGCCATTTTGCAAATGGAGTAGGTGAACCTAAATACATGCCTGTGCAGTCTTGGCAATCATTGAATAAGATCTTGGTGGAGGCCTTGGACAATCACAATGATGTCAACGCTGCAATGAACTTGGTTCTGTTTGAGGATGCCATGTGTCATATGTAAGTATGAACCGCTGGTGATGTAATAGCTTGTGCTTTCTCTGCAGCATTATGCCCCAGGCCTGCCTGGTGGAATCCAAACTATAATATTCCAATTCTCTTACCACTGCTGTCAACTTACTTCCAGTTTACTTGCTGCTGGGGTGATTACTGATAGTTTGAAGGACATTCTGCAAAGTTAGTACAGAATCATTGCAACATTTCAATCTGCAGATATCTTTAAAAGAACTAAATTTCTGCCCTGTGCATGGTACCTCCCTCACAAGGGGGGCTTTTGTGAAGTCTACAGGTCATGTGGAAGCAGTAAAGTATATTTTGGGGTCTCAAACACAAGCTAGAACTGATTTAAGACAAAACCAGGCATGAGATAAAGCCATGTCTGGCTACATATGGGACATATGGGGTGCATAGTTGGCTTATTGTTTGCATTGTACATAGTCAATAGGTGAAGAACAAATGTAATTGGCTGTATGTATATTAGCGAATATATCTATAGTTGGCTTCCTGGGATAAATACATTGCAAAATGCATCTTAGGCTGTATTACCTAATGTTCCTGGAATACAGAAAAAACAAGGCAGTCAGGGGGCTTATAAATAGTCACCAGTATTGTCTATCATCAGTATTTGTTTCCCCAATACTGAATTACCATGCATGTGCCACCAGCAAAAAGAACAGTGAGAACCCCAGCTAATACCATCACCAAGTCTTGCTCCAACCCATTTGAGGCTTCAGTTACTTAGATCTCACATATTTGAGGGTACAGAACAAGAGTGTATATGCACCCTTTTATACCTAGAAAAGCACTGCCTGATTTTAGATGGAATTAAAGGCAAAAGGTATATTTTTATGGTACTGCTTGGGCACACCTAACACAAATCTTCATTTTTTTAGTTCAGGTTAACTTTTAGCTCCAGCTCTCTTTTCAGCTGATCATTTGTTTGCATGGGAAGATTTCTTCTCTATTATGTCTGCTTTCCATCATTTTCAGTCCAGAGTGAGAAAACTTTCATTTTAGGGCCACATTTTTTTCCATATTAAGGACACAAACACCAATAAAACCCAACCTGATGGCATTCAACCTGATGGCATCACTGCTCATGTCCCCTGGGGTGGCATCTTTTCCAAGGTTTCATTGGGTACTGGTGTCTTCCCTGCCATTGGACGATCACTGACCTGTAAATTTAATGTTTCTTTTACTAAAAAGTTTTACTATCAATTCCCTTTTGTAAAGTTTAGTTGCACTTTCTGATTTGCTGCCTCTTCCTCTGTGTGGCACTCTGCAAGGCTCTGCTTCTATAGAGCTTATTATTTTCTATATAATCTTGTAGTCTTGTCAGAAGTGTCAGTTTAATAGAGAGAAAGGGAACAGCAATAAGTCTCACGTCATCCGTTCTACATCACAAGATGCAGAGTCATCAGTTTTTGGATGGAGAATTGAAGGCCTCTGATTTCCCCAGCGGAGGCTCGAGCAGTCACAGGAACACTTATTGTGATCAGAGACACCTGAATGCGTCTCCAGCGGCTCCGGCCTCATGTAATTGGCCATCGCTCCTGATACAGACGATTCTAGAAGTTGTTAGGGGCTTCGTCTGGCACAGTTCGAGGAGAGAGATGGCCTCATTACAACATAACAAGACCGAGCTGAGAGGGCACAGTCATCGGGAGAGGAATTCCGAATCATTTGTGTTTTACAGGAGAACTTTACTAGAAAGGTTTCTTCACTAGCTGCTTCTGTAGAAGATTTTTTCTGGGTTATTATATAAAAAGTTCTCTCTATATATATTTGGCCCAATCAAAGTATGACCCCATTTCCTGCAGATGAAATCAGACCAAATTATTAACACTCAAATCATTTTGAAATCTCACATCAAGTGGTGCCAAGATTGTTATGACATTTATGGGGGGGATTTTTTAACATTAGGGGAATACGTATTTAATTAGTATACGGGGGAGATGTATGTTTGTATGTATGTTTCTTTAGTGTTTGGGGTAGCAGGTAGCACTAATATTAGGGGTGGCATGTAATGCAATGTGCCTATGAGGAGGGATTCCCCACATGAGAATTCTGCAACTGTTGCACAGCAGTGGACAGACCCATCCATGGCTTGCTTAAGGAGCTTTCTTAGACCAATATGGAGGTTTGGAGTTGTTCCCACCCACCCTGGGGTGCGGCCATTTCTCGTTTCATACTTCAGATAAGCAATACATGAAAAATCCGACAAGGATGTTGGGAATCCATCCTGATGGGCACTTCCAGTGTGAAGACTTGGGTACTCAGCATTGACATTGGGGGGGCATCTCATAATGAGCACATCCGGTGTGAAGACATGAGCATAGGAATGGTGGGGGCACCTCAGATTGAGCTCAAGAGCTGTGCAGTTTTAGGTACTCAGCACAGGGATAAAGGGGGCACCTCACAATGGGCACATCCGGTGTGAAGGCTTGGATAATCAGCATTGGAATGTTGAGGGTACCAAAAATGAGCACAACAGCTATGCAGATTTGGGTACTCAGCACAAGGATAGTGTGGGCACCTCATAATGGGCACATCCCATGTAAAGACATGGGTACTCAGCATAGGGATGGTGGGGACAGCTCATAATGAGCACAACAGGTGTGCAGACTTGGGTACTCCCCACAGGGATAGTGGGGGCCCTTTATAAATGGCATTGCCAGTGCACTGACCAAGGAGCTCAATGCTAGAATGGTGAGAGATGCTCATAATGGGCATTAGGCTCACCAGTACCTAAAGTATTTTTGTTTTTACTATTCATGCAGTCCATCGTTTCTGTTCTTTACTGGCACCAAGTATTGTCTCTTCTACAAATCAAGCCCCTATTATTAATGGAATTTGTTGCTCAGTCTTGCTTTAGCCTTTGTATTGGCATTTTGAATGCTTCATTTTTCCAGGAAGGGCCTATGGGGGGAATCCCAGGGATGGCGAGTGTGGGTATCACGAACAGGCTCAAGCTTCAGTGGCCAGTCACTCCACTGTCTGCATGTTAAACACGCCTTGTGCTCTCTGCCATCTCGAGACCCCGACAACATCCTCCCTCATGTTCAGCCATGAGTTTTATTATTATCTTTGTTCTGTTTCTATGTAGCTGCCGAATCAAGCGTATCTTGGAGTCGCCCCGGGGGAATGCGTTGTTGGTCGGAGTGGGCGGAAGTGGCAAGCAGAGTCTGACGAGGCTGGCAGCCTACATTAGCTCCTTGGAGGTCTTTCAGATCACGCTGAGAAAGGGCTACGGCATCCCAGATCTCAAGGTAGGGGAGCGAGAGCAACGTCAAAAACTGGCGAAAGTGTCAAAATGATTCTATATCCCACAGCAACCAATCATGTTAATTTTCTTGCTCAACAAGAAACTTTTTTTCTGATATTTTATTAGGCCAACTGAGACAATTCAAGGACAATTGAATTAGTTCTGATTCTCTGGTGGGAATGCCTTTCAGGGATTGTCATTCCCTATGCTCACTGTTCTTTGTACAGCACTGTGGTATATATCAGAGCTATATCAATATATAATAATAGTGTGTGACTATCAGGACACATTAGAATGTTAGCTCCAATGTACAGAGACTTATGGGACTAGCTCAGTGTTCTCTGTACAGCACTGCGGTATATTTGAGAGCTATATCAAGCTATAATAATAGTGTGTGACTGTGGGGGAGGAGAGACATTGGATATTCAGCTTCTCTATACAGAGACTGATGTGATTGGCTCAGAATTTGCTTCTACTACAACAAATAAGATAAAATTGGTGGTTGAGGGGAGATAATCATATCTTTCATTGTGGCATCACCTTTACTTTTCTTTAACTGAAGGCTGATTCTACAAGATGAACCCTTTCATCCTCTCCTCTATTCACACAGTAAATAGTCGGACAGGTCCTGGAATAGAAGGGAAAATTTAATAGCTGTCCCATCTGTATGGGGTTATCGCCACCCACTCAGACCCATTGGGAAGCATCATCGGGGGAACATATTTGGAGTGGAGAGGGATGTATTTCTGTATGAAGATGGCTGATGGGGGGACTCTATTTCCTGATCTGCATATGGGAAATACTCAACTATAGGGTCACCTGCAATGCACCAAAGTTTGCTATCTAGTCCTCTGCAAACGATGGCCTCATTACAAGGACCAGTAAGCCATATTTTATCATCAGATTGTGAACACCTGACCATCACCCCTGTAGGTGCTTTTTGGACATTCCATTCCAAAACAATGGCCTCTTGGATGAGAAGACCTGGCTCACTATTTTAATTTGTCCCAATGGTGTTCAGTAGGTCTGGGCTTTGTGCGGGACACTCGAGTTCCTCCACACCAAACTGGTCCCACCATGTCTGGGTGTGTACCCGAGGGCACAGTCATGGGGGAACAGAAAATGGTCTTCACCAAACTGACCACAAGGCTGGAAGAGCACAATTGTTCACAACGCCTTTTGTATTATGTATATATTATGTATTCATCACATACTTTCCAGGAAAACCTGAACTCTTTAATTAGATTGGGGAAGGGGGGGGGCACATACTTTAAACATAGCAGGTGTGAACGTTTGACCAACACTTGCACTTACGCTTTTCTGATGAATCAATCATAAATTGGGCATCTTCCTGCAGGGATGCCAACATATCTAATTAAATACTGACACATATGAATTTCCTGGGTTGTTTTAGAAATTCCGATGCGGTGAGACACCGACTGAAATAATAAGTCATGGAATCTGTGTAACTCAGATATGTCAGTAATTAACGGGGTGATTTGTCAAATCTGATTTATTGCCACAAGCACCTTTCATGGGTGATGTCAGCTGTGAGATTCTTCCTGGGAGGTTGTCACTGATCGGACATTCTGATATCACAGTGTCACCGTTCCTGTAATTGAAGATTAATGAGCAGAGGTCCTAAATATTGGCCGTGGACAGCTCCCCTTCCATCCATTCCTCCACAATAGCGGTTTATCACAGCTCATCTTTTTTTCCTTTCCACAGGCAGATCTGGCGAACCAGTACATCAAGGCTGGTGTGAAGAACGTGGGCACTGTGTTCCTCATGACAGACGCTCAGGTAGCGGATGAGAAGTTTCTGGTGCTGGTCAATGATTTGTTGGCCTCTGGTGAGTCCTGGATTATCATCTCCAACTCCCCCATTCTAGCTCATTGGCGCTGATTTATTAATGGAAAGAGTAAGATTTGTTGCCTATAGCTGCTCATGAGGTCTTAGGTTTGGCTTCCACACTGGAAAGATATAATCTGTTTGGGGAAACCAAGGAAATATTCGTTCTAAGATTTTTTAAATCTGATTGTTTGATAATTTAATCTTAAAAATACATTTTATGAAAAAAGAGCTTCCTGGAATTTGGCTTTGTTGTACTATATCAAATTTGGATGGTAGTATCCTGAAGGCATGCCCCCTCTATATATCACAGCTGGTTTCTTCTGGCTGGTTTCTTTAAGATTTGGAAACCAATTAGGCAAAGTGAGATGTAGAAGAATGCCGTCCCTGATATCACCAGGGGGAAAGATAGAGAGTTTAAAGGTATTTTTTCTCCAAAGAGAAACCAACACTTGGAGCCCATTCCCAGCATCTGGGTGAACCATGATAGATGACTGGAGGGATATTCACAGCTTATAATATAATGTGAATGCCTTACAGGGACTGTTCATTGTGAATGGTACACAATGTGAAAAGTACCTAACCCCCCCCCCCCCAGCCAATCAGACTTAAGCTTACTATGGCCATGTAACCAATGGTTGATGTCTGGTTGCTTTGGGTTTCTGCATTTTCTTGCAAATGCTTGATGAGTTTCCTTGCACTAAACATTCTATTCTCTGTGACATCCAGGTGAAATTCCGGACTTGTTTCCCGATGACGAAGTGGAGAACATCATCAGCAGTGTGAGAAATGAAGTAAAGAGCCAAGGCATGCTGGACACCAGAGAGAATTGCTGGAAATTCTTCATCGACCGGGTCCGCCGGCAGCTCAAGGTGAGTGCATGGCAAGGATGACCGGAATCTTATACCTTCCATCATCAGAAACTATTCATTATTCTTTCAACCTATTTGGTGTAAATACAATGTATTTATTACAAAGTGGGTATTTAGGTTGAGCCCAGACAGGTCACATGACATGTCCCCTTTAGCTGGTATCTGTGTCCTGTTTGTAATCTGTAACCTGTCCTCTCTTCCTTTCTACTTTTCTGAGTATCATTGGGATTCCTATCTCATGACCCAACCTCCCAGAGCACCATGGGAACTAAAAACGGGTTGGGGCCATATGGTACCGGAGGCATCTTAAAATATACTGAAACCTTCATGGAGGAAAACCACAAGCACAGCATTACATTGCATGACAGGTGCACTTTTTAGGCTGCTTTTTGTCACTCATCATAAAAAATCCACCCAATGATGGGTCTGCTTTAAACATTTTCTTTTGTTCTGTTTTCTCCTGGTCGGTATAGCTCGCTGTCATTTTGTATCTAATTTGCTAGGTCAGGTACCTCCAATGATACAACTGATGAAGTGTGTATGCACAAATGGAGCAGTGCACATTTTAGGCCCTTTTATACTCCATCATTTGTAACAAGAACATTCCGAGTGAATTGCTCCTTGAAGGGAGTTCAGGCAGATGCAGCTCTTTGGCCGCCGCAGCGTTTTCGTCAGCACTTTGCAGAATTCGGCGCGCTTTCTTCCCGCTCTCGTTCATTACGGAGGAGGATGGGAGGCAACAGATGGCGCCGGCTATGTGCTGATAAAAAATAACTTTTCAGATGTGATTATCCAATCAATACATTTTCAAAAAACACATCTCAAACATGATTACCCAAGCGCCATCCCTCGCTAAAAGAGCGAAACAATGATTAGCCCATTCATGTGGGGACAAACAGCCATTATTCCCGCAGAAAGGATTCCTCTGATTGCACAAATGTTTGTGTCTGAAGAGCATCCGTAAATATTACAGAGAAATAAGTGCTCAAGCTGCAGCGAACAGAATGCGGGAGTCCCTTAATTACAGCTTCTGAAACGCTGACTGCAGAGGGATCCGGAAAGGAAACTCACAGCCTCCCGTTATTAGAGAATTCTCCTTTATCGGAGTGACGTAGGACTTCCATGGCGGAAGGTCTGCGGGCTTTCCACAAACTTTTCTTGTGTTCAGAGGAATCACTTTGATATTTTTCTGTTTGTATAGGGAATGTAAAATAGGCCAACATTATAGATGGCGATAGTGGAAAGTCCCATATTGACTTCTTGTATTGCTCAGGAACTCAGGGATTCTAGTAGCTAGATCTCCGCTAATCAGAATTCCAAGTTTTACCCAATAGTTTCCCAAATTTAATGGCAAATGGTAGTCTTGGCCTTGGCCATCATGTCGACCATCCATTCTCATTCTCTGGCTGCCTTGGTTTCCTTCAGTGATGCCCACGGGTTCCTAAAGCTGTGGCTGATTGACTTTCTATTTGATGGTGCCTTCATTAGTTCATAGCCAGCTGCATGACACCAGACTTCTGTAAGGGTGGCATTTGGCTCTCCCCTGTAATGGGACATTCTTTCCAATAGACCATGCATGGTGCAATTTTTCCATTGGTTTAGGCATGGGTTCCTCAAAACCTGGCAATAATTCTGAGGGTTTTTTTTGGGGTAAAACATTTGCAATGCAAATTGCATAATTTCTTGTAATAAAAGACTGCAGAGATGGAGACATAATCCTGCCCCTGTACAAAGCATTGGTCAGACCACATCTGGAATATTCAGTCCAGTTTTGAGCACCACAAACAAGACATTGTGGAATTGGAGAGAGTGCAGAGAAGGGCAACTAAACTAATAAAAGGAACGGAGGAGCTCCGCTATGAGGAGAGATTAGCTGAACTGAATCTATTCTCCCTTGAGAAGAGACGTATAAGGGGGGATATGATCATCCTGTATGAATATATAAACGCTCCATATAGAGAACTCTCTTCCCAACTATTCACTTTTAAGATCTTTACAAAGCACAAGGAGGAAACAAAGTTTAATCTCTGGATAAGGAAGGGATTCTTCACTGTAAGGTCTGTGAAAATGTGGAATCGGCTCCCTCAGGAAGTAGTTTACAAGTTCTATAGATTGCTTTAGGAAAAAGCTGGACGATTTCTAGAAGCACAGAATATAATTGGGGATTAAGGATTTAAAGTAAAGATAACAGAGACTGCTGATCCAGGGAACATCCGGTTGACTCATGGGATCAGGAAGGATTTTTTTTCCCTGTTGGAGCAAATTGTACCCGGGGTTTTTTTTTTTTTACTTTCCTCTGGATCAGCTATGTCCATACGATTTTATATCTGTGATATATGTTTATTTCCCTAGTTGTCAAACTTGATGGACTTATGTCTTTTTGCAACCTGACTAACTATGTAACTATTGAAAATGCTGATGTGGGTGGAGAAAGGGGCACCTTTATTGTATACTTCCCTTATTTTCGGCACCAGCAGTTATCCTGGTACCAGTTCATGTTTTTAGGCTTTTTGGCCTCACAGTGTGGCCATACAGGTAGGTATGTTTATCAATTTGCTTATTCAGGGCACAGTGACAGATCATCTTAGGAAAACAACTCCCACCCAATGACATTCCCTTCCCCACTTTCTTTTTCCCTCAAAGCCTTTTGTCAGTTCTCTAGGATTTTGTTTGTAATCTCCGCCGCCAAATACCATGGACACCTGAAGAGGCGAATTAAAGTATTTATAAAGCAAAAAGGTATTCACATTTTTTACAAAGGGAAGGTTAAACCCCCTGATACAGTAAGAAATGCAATGGCAGCACTGCCATCTTTACCTGTCCTGCATATCCAGTTATATGAGGTAAAAGGTTGTTGGTCCCCAGCAAACTCTTTTCAGTTGCTGAGTATTAGTGACGGGGAAATTGCAGCTGCTGTCTGCCTGTCCTCACCTCGGAGGAGAAAATTAAATGTTGGTCTTTTGCCTGTGAACGGATGTGAGGCGACTTTTCTGCCCGAGCCTTCATTTCTCAGTAAGATGTTTACAGGCCCATCCTGCCGATTATTCATTGACATTTAAAGTGCCCTACAAACAGAACGTTTCGATGTAGATGCAGAAACTTGGCACGCATGAAAAATTGTGTCAAGGCTGCTGCAAATGTAACCAACATATAACAATAAATGAATATTTAAAATAGGAGAACCTCAAAGTAAATGTACACCTTCATTGGTTGAGGTTTAGTTTGCACTGTGCACAAAATACCTAAAATAATTGTCATCTTTTTCTTTATACAAATCATTTTTGGATGCATGGTTTACTGATTGTGAAAACCGTATACTATGCTTTTGTAATGTGTCTTAGAAGATTCATTGGGAGATCATGTCATGTGTAGCATTGTCCCCCATTCCAACCCCATGGCTTTTAATATAAAGTCACCTCCCTCCTTATAGTTATACCATCCTTCACTCTACCAGGAAGGCTTTCCACAAGATTCTGGAAGGTGTCTGTGGGAGTTTGTGTCCATTTGTGAGGTCAGATACTGATGTTGGATTACAAGACCTGGCTCACTATTGACAATTTACTCTTGACCATATGGTATATGGATACATTAGATGGTTGTACTACCAGAGGTATCCATATACAAATTTATGTACATTGGTGGTTGTGGTTGGTTGCATTACAACATTTTAGAATGTGCTTCACAATGTGATTCTTGTTGTCTTATGAATGGTTCCTTTTTCCAGGTCGCTCTGTGCTTCTCTCCCGTTGGAAACAAGTTGAGAGTCCGAAGCAGAAAGTTCCCAGCTGTGGTCAATTGTACAGCGATAGATTGGTTTCATGAGTGGCCACAGGAAGCTTTGGAGTCCGTCAGTCTGAGATTCCTCCAGGAAACAGAGAATATTGAGGTGAGATTTCATCTTTAAAGACCTGACATGGAAAAAGTGTATGCTGGAGCAGACACCGATGAAGCGTGGTATGATGGAATATACTTGGTGTATCAGGTCAAATGACCACCAGCTATTATTTGTTCCATAGAAGTAATAGGAGTGATTGAATGTGCATTTCTTTTGTTTTTATCTCAGCCAACAGTCAAAGAGTCAATCAGTAAATTTATGGCCTACGTGCACACAAGCGTCAACGAGATGTCCAAAAGCTATCTGACCAATGAGCGCCGCTACAATTACACCACGCCAAAGTCCTTCCTGGAGCAGATCAAGCTCTATCAGAACCTTCTAACCAAGAAGGGAAAAGAGCTGGCCGCCAAAATGGAGCGTCTGGAGAACGGACTCGAAAAGCTGAACAGTACCTCTGCCCAGGTGAGAACCAAACCTTCCAGATCTCCTGTTGTGGCATCCCAAGCACAACCACTATGGGATAAAGTGCTAAGTGCCAAGAAATGTTTTCTTGGCCTTCAGATATGAACTGAACACCTTGTTCTTATTCGAGGTATATCTGATAAAAGATTCATTATATATGTTTTGCTTTCATATAACAAATGATTCTCAATTTTGTCATCTTCAGCACAAAATAACATTGTTGCCTTTTTAAACCCTTTAAGCATGCTCGCATAGCAAAGTGTCCACCAGGTTAGTCTGTGTTTTTATGGTCAGCTGTCCATAAAAAGCAAGAAAAAGATCAAAATGCTAATCTTGATTAGAATTTAAAATCCAAATTTAGGAGTCTCAGCAAGTTGGGGGACCCATTTAGAGATGATTGATTTTGATGCATTTCCATAATATAGACCTTCGTTCTGGGACTTGTATAATCTAATGCATAATTTAAGGAAAGCAGAAAACAAATTTATTGAGTTTAGAAACTATGAAGTAGCTGTTAAAAAAAAAATTGTTGAGTGAACATTGTGGAATCTCAAATTTCCCCGGAGACTCTGAGCCCGCCAACATCCCGTCAGTGTAATTGTTATAACAGTGCTGCGGAACCATAAGGTTAATCCCCTATGGGTTTTTTCTTTAGTTCTCCAGTCATACATTTCTGCAGAGACAAGTTCAGCAGTGAAATTCTTTCTGCAAAACAAAAACACTTTTCTTTCTGCCCCGGGTTAGGTGGTGGTTTGCTGCCTTAAGCTTGGGTCAGTACTAGTACTACTAAATCTACTAAACCACATTTGTTCACATTATTATTGTTCTAAGAATGAAAACCAAAATGTCCCATTGGATGTGTACAGAGTGAGAAAGCTGCATGCTATTAAGCCTACAGACCACAGTTGTGTTGCCCCATGGACCCAATCAAGAAGTAAGAAGTGGTCAACCCAAGAAGTGCTCACTGCATGAAACACTTTGATTGTTTTCCTTATTATTATATATGTCTTTATTTTTTGTCTTTCCTCATGTACATATTACAATCCTTTATTTCTTTTTTGAATAGGTGGATGATCTGAAAGCCAAACTGGCAGCACAAGAGGTGGAACTTAAGCAGAAGAACGAGGATGCCGATAAACTGATCCAGGTGGTTGGAGTGGAGACAGAGAAAGTGGGTAAGGAGAAAGCCATAGCGGACGAGGAAGAGAAAAAGGTTGCTGTGATTGCAGAGGAAGTCGGAAGGAAGCAGAAAGATTGTGAAACGGACCTGGCCAAAGCAGAACCGGCTTTATTAGCAGCTCAGGAAGCTCTGAATACCCTCAATAAGGTACATCTGACATCCAAAATATCGTCTGCTGCTCCATGGCTGCATTGTCTTTGCTTATATCTACACCATCAATATGAAAATGTATTCATTACTCTGTATTTCATAATTTATAGTACTTTAAAACAAGGTATAATATAGGTATACAAGCATTGTTAGCAGAAAAAACAAAAATAGGAGACAATAGATATGAGGGACCTTCTTTTCAGAGCCATGGAACAGAAGGTATAAAAGCCCTGAACATTACAGCTTACATCTAACAATAGGGATGGGAATCCTACATAATACAATTTATATCTAACGGGAACAAAGTATATAAGATACATGATCTTTATAGTGTACATCTAATAGTAAATAAGAGGGATAATAATCTTTCAGTATGCACCCTTTATATAACAGGAAACAGGGGGAATGAGGGTATATAACTCCAACATATTATGCAGGGCTGTAAATTAAATAGGGGTTGCAAATGACAGACAGATACAGACAGTGACACAGAAAGAGGAGAGGACCCTGCCCCGAAGAGCTTACAATCTAGGAGGTGGGCGAAGTATCACACGATAGGAGGGGGATATGGAATGGTGGCTAAGTAGTCAGGGTTTAGGAGACAGAAGAAGACAGTGGGTGAGGTGGAAGCGTTGGGTTTTGAATGCTCTTTTAAAGGAGCAGAAAGTAGAAGAAAGCTGAAAAGGATGAGGAAGACCATTCAAAAGAGTGGGTGTGATAAGGTTATGAGTGAGGAGCGATGAGAGCGGCTAGGGGAGTTTTTTTTTTTAACCAGGTCAGAAAGGTAAGTGGGACAAGAGCTGTGGAGGGATTTGAATGCAAAGCACAGAAAATTAATTTGATTCCAAGGTGAAATTTATGCCAAAGAAGAGAACTACAAAGAGAGGCAGCAGAAGAGGAGTGGTGGGAAGGATGGATAAATCTGGGTGCAGCATTTATATTGGATTGTTAGTTTACTATAATAAGGGAATAAGGGGGAATAGGGAATGCATCTAATAGGGAATAAGAGGGTTGGATCATTACATCATAAAGCCTATGGTCAAAAAACAAAATTACAAGTGTTCTAATCATTTATAAAGCAAGACTTAAACTTTCTCATATTTTGTCCATTTAGACCAACCTGACTGAATTGAAGTCATTTGGCTCCCCTCCCTCCGCTGTCACAAATGTCACAGCAGCTGTTATGGTCCTTACAGCCCCAGGAGGTAAGATCCCCAAGGACAGGAGCTGGAAGCAGGCCAGGGTGGTCATGGGAAAAGTGGACAGTTTCTTGGACTCTCTGATCAACTTCAATAAAGAAAATATTCATGAAAACTGCATCAAAGCCATCCAGCCATACCTGCAAGACCCCGAGTTCAACCCAGAGTTTGTCTCATCCAAATCTTTGGCCGCCTCTGGCTTGTGCTCCTGGGTCATCAACATCGTCAGGTTCTATGAAGTCTACTGTGAGGTTGAGCCAAAACGGCAAGCTTTAAGCAAGGCCAATGCAGAGCTGGCAGCTGCAGAAGAGAAGCTAGCCAACATCAAAACCAAAATCGCTGTAAGTCAACTTCAACATTCTGAAAATTTAGGTCCATTGAAGCATTTACATGTCGTTGTGGTGGGAGGGACAGGAAGTTTCCTAATACTAAAATATCCCAATACTTTAAACTGGGTCTGCAGGTTTGGTTCTTCTATGTGGCTTTTTTTGCATTTGTGAAATAATATTTCTCGCTTTTTCTTTTCAGCAACTGAATGAAAACTTGGCGAAACTGACAGCAAAGTTCGAGAAAGCCACAGCAGACAAGCTAAAATGTCAACAGGAAGCTGACGCTACGGCCCTGACCATCAACCTGGCCAACCGCCTAGTGAGTCTGTCATTGTATAGACACAAACAATGCCATTGCACAGCACCCACCAGCAATGAATCTGCCATTCTTAGCTTGTTGAGTTCATGATCCTTAACACTAGGCCAGCCTTTTCTAGGGCTTTTGGGTGCAAGAAGGAACAGGATTTTTTTCAATATTTACAAAAAAACTGGTGGATAACCACATACAGGCTATAATATCCTTTGATTGCCCCACCCATGCAGAGCAAAGTTATTCAGCAAACGCCCACCCTAAGTACCTCCCCCTCCCATCCATGAGCTTAAAGTGTGGCCACTCCCAATCAAAAACTGATTCACCTTTCATCTGCTCTGCAAAATCAGTATTGATTCTGGCTAGTCACATGGGGGATGAAATATTATTTCATGCTTGTGATCCCTTTGGGATATGGTTAATGAAAGCTGCAGACATGAAAAGATTGACAATGACATTATATACTGTTATAGTCAATATGAGATTTTAGTAATTGGTTTCTCAAATAATTTTTCTAGGTGTGGAATGGGTGAAGGAAGGATTCATTGTATTTTTTATTTCGAGTGTTTGTGACTCAGTTCCAGCCATTCAAATAATTCATTTTATTTAACTTGCCAGAAACCTGATTTTTTTTTCTTATGACTGCAACCTTTTACACAAACCTTTGTTAATTTGTTATGCATTTTATGCAAATGATGCAGAGTAATCTGGAACTAACCGCGTGGAGCTTACAAACTGCACAATACGCGGTAAACACTTCACACCTGTCCTTGGCATTGCAATAAATAAGTGTCTTTGTCACACACAGGGGCCCCATACCGTTTCTCATTACCGTCATGAATTAACAGGATGGCTGGCCGAGTGTGCCAGCCTTATTGTCATCTTTTCATCCTTCTCTGTCTTTTTTTCCAGCGAGCCATTTATTAATGGAAGCTTGGAGGATGAAAGTATCATCTCCTCCCTGAAATTTGTCATATTGTATAGCTGTAACTTATTTTCTTCTCAGTATGTAATCATATAATTTTCCCCCATGACTCAATTCAATTTGCTTTATTCATCTGGCCCCACCCATTTTTTCCCTGGGCCAGGGCCCATACTGTATATACATGCCATCAGACCTGTTGAACTCAATGTTTCAGACTCATTTGCCTTGATACATTTAGGATCCCCGTGTTGTCTTTTCTAACGGGTTTAATTCTTCTTCCATTGGAAGCTGTAAAATCCATTAAAGAGTTATGGTCAATTTAATAGCTATAGGGAGTCTCATCTCCAGCTGCTGCCCCTGACATGCCCAGGGGCCACACATAAAGTTTGATATGTAGTGCTACGATGCATTGCCAGAGACTGCTGGCACATTGCTGGGGTTGGCTAGAGACTGGGAAACTTCACAATGTGTAGGTGAAGTGTAAAGGCTGCAGGAGACTGCTAGAGACTGCGGATATGTTCTAAAAGACTGCTAGAAATCTATCAATGTATTACTGCTGGGGACTCAGGGCTTTTCCACAACTTCCCTTGCACCGCAGGTTGGGTCCCAATGGTCCAGACCTAAACTCGATCGCAATGCTGTGCCAGAAGATTTAGAGCTCCGCATAACAATCAAAGCTTTGTTCATTCTAAACCTCCGGGAGAGCTCCCACTTAAGGATCTAAATAAATACCTCCTTGGTATTTATTAGAACCTCCCTGGTCAATACATTCATTGTCATGCATAACTGAAAAAATAGAAGGTTCTCCATGGACCGCCATGGTAGCAGAAGAACCGGTAACCTCAGTGCTAAAGACTATTCACAAATGTCATATGACCAACATCTGAAAACTACAGTCCATAAAGAATCTCCATCACTAGAAGCTATTTTATCAAATGAAGCAATATTTTGAGATCTCTGCCATTTCTCCTGTTTAGGTTGGAGGCCTCGCATCAGAAAATGTCCGATGGGCTGAAGCGGTGAGGAATTTCAAGCTTCAGGAGAGCACACTTTGCGGGGACGTCCTGCTCATCACCGCCTTTGTCTCCTATCTGGGCTATTTCACCAAGAAGTACAGACAGGACCTCATGGATAAAACCTGGAAACCCTACCTGGGGCAGCTGAAAGTAAGTTTTACAATCACGTTGTAGCACAAAGTGGATTTCCTGTCTGAGATTTTACTAACAGGAAGCTGCAAATATTTCTACTAAAATAGCTCATCCTGCAATTGCCTCTAGGTGATCTCCATGATGATCACACTGAGGACCCCTGAATGGGCAGAAGTAGCACAGAAGGGGCATTTTAATAGAGTCAAGCCGGCCTTACATATAGGGTTGGGTTCTACCCATAGTGACTACATAAAGCTATAAATAGTCATTTTTTTGTTGCTTTTACTGCTTCGTAGTAGGTAGTGATTTAATCTCCCAACCATAATTTTGGCCCTATTCCCACTTGCATGGGTCAGAGCTCCTTGTAATGAAGGATGAAGGTGAGCAAAATAGGGTAAACAAGTCCCAAAGGGGATTAGGAATTTTTTAGCTGGCCCGTTGGGGGTGGAGCCAGCTAGCATAATTGTATCTTCCCACATGATTGGTGGTCTTCCAATAAGATACGACCAATGCCAGGGGCTTTTGATGGCCACAGAGGCATATACATGGGAGAATTGGAAAGTCTGTGCTGCTACCAGATGGTTAAATTCACACTTTTGATGCTGTCTCAAGTTTTTGGCTTGAATCACGATTGTGTCACCAGAGAATCATATTCTGTACCCTGTTACTGGCAGGCTGAGTTTAATAAGGCTCCCACTATGTATCTGAGAGTGAATATACAGCCAGAGTACATTATGACAATATTCATGTATACACTGCTCTTACTATATTGCCACCTCCACCTTCTCTTTGGTAACAATCTGCAAAATGTCACATTATAATGACTTGTTCCTGTGCGATGTCTGAACAAAAAGCTGAGGATGGAAATTCAGCTTTCTGATGTACAGACGAGGCTCGTGTGTGGGCGCTTCTGGCGTATTTGCCGCCATGGCAGCATTTATTACAGTGTAGAAGGCAGCAGGGTTCCCAGATAATGCGTTCCCTGTGAGGGCCATGCTGGGACTGAGGCGTGTGTGCGACACATCACCGGAGTCTTGTGAGCCGGAGTTATTGGTTGATTATTCATGAGAGGAATAAAACAGAGCAGAGGAGGGAAAATCTGCAAGTGGCTCTCTGCCGGGGGCAACAAGGGGAGTGCATTAATCAAATATAGCATAAGCACTAAGAACTTGTACTGTGAACTCCATTTCACTCTGTAATCAACCGGCTGCAGGACTTAAAGCTTGTCCATAAGGCAAACAGCCAAAATAAAATTCACCTTCCTAATTGATGAGATATCCATGAAGGGTAACTAATAACGCCTTAATTCACCAGCACCATTTTATCCTGAAATACTCTGCTGGAGGACTCTGCTCCTACCTCCTCTCTTGAAATATTCTGCTCTGCTGGAGGACTTCTCTCCTGAAATACTCTGCCCTGCTGGGGGATCTGCTCCTTCCTCTATAACTCTTCTCTCCTGAAATACTCTGCCCTGCTGGAGGACTCTGCTCCTTCCTCTATCTCTCTCGTCTCCTGAAATACTCTGCCCTGCTGGAGGACTCTGCTCCTTCCTCTATAACTCTCCTCTCCTGAAATACTCTGCCTTGCTGGAGGACTCTTCTTCTTCTATAACTCTTCATTTTTTTCTTTGTAACTCCTAAAGTTTCCTTCCCCTGCAGGTCCCCATACCAGTAACGCCATCTTTGGACCCCCTGACTATGCTGTCTGATGATGCAGATGTAGCAGCTTGGCAAAATGAAGGTCTCCCGGCTGATCGGATGTCTACAGATAATGCTACCATTCTGACCAACTGCGAGCGCTGGCCACTTATGGTGGATCCCCAATTACAAGGCATCAAGTGGATCAAGAATAAATATGGAGAAGGTCTACGAGTAATCCGCATCGGGCAGCGAGGGTAAGTGGGAAGGCATAGGGATGGCACCATGACCGCATGTTCAGGAACAGATCAGTCTCACATTTCTGGACATTTCTGACATCTTGTTCCGATTATTATGCTTCAGTTGGATCTCCTTGGGGTACTCTTATGTTCATAATGGATTTATAATACCACAATATGCATTGTTTAGTTTACTTTTTTTTCTCTTATTTCCTTTAAGCTTCCTCTTGTTTTACCATCTCTGGTTCTTCCTTTTGTCAGGTACCTGGATACTCTGGAAAGAGCCCTGGCTGGGGGAGATGTGGTCCTTATTGAGAACCTGGAGGAGAGCGTGGATCCTGTCCTGGGACCCTTACTGGGCCGAGAAACCATCAAGAAAGGAAGGTAAAGAAAAGGCCGAAATTGCCTCTGATTTGGTCTGTAGGCCATCCATGCTGAAAGGGTTCTGGGACTCAACTAGTCCAGAACACATCCAAATGTCTTAGAGATGAGCACCTACCTCCACCACCAGTCACATCCCCCCCTCTGCAGAGAGATGATTGGTTGCTTCAGTGTAGATTGTTTGTTCTTTTTTCATACATCTATATAAATACAGAAAAACTAATCATGGATGCAGCCGTCTTTCTAGTAAACATTTTTCCCCCACTCTACATATAATTCACATGTGATGTTACTTTGCAAACCAAAAACACACACCTGCAACTGATAGAAGCTTCTACTATTTGTATCCAATAGGAATTTGTTATAAATGACCAAAGTATAATGTGAGCCATCAGGTCAATCAGCAAGGTTATCAACATGATCAGTGGAAGGTTTCTTCACCAGGTTATGTAGATGCCTCCAGTAGGGTCTTCTGACTGTTGCACAAAACACATAGCAGGTCTTTACTCTCCTATTCCCAAACACCCCTCCTTCATGATATCTCCAAAAATGTTATTTCTGTTGGAAGAATTGCATTTGAGGCATCTTGTCCTAAAGGTTTCCGGTCACACAATTTACTCTTTGACTTTCAAATGGTGATTGGCACATGGTGTTCTCACAGGGTGACCGGGTAGCAGTTCTACCCCTCTGTAATCACCTGTTACAACAGAGACTTACCCAACCCTTGCTAACCACAGTGGGCAAGCACTTTGCATCCAGATAAATAGGAACATCTAAATAGATGCCTAATGATTTGTGTCTTCTTCCCTTTCACTTTTCCACCGTAGGAATACATATAAAAACATCTTATTTTAATATGCAACAAAAACATTTGCAGGCCTAGTAATACCCTAATGATAAAAAGATGCGCCATTAGTAACTTTCCACTAGTAAAAGAACAGAATATTATTTCTCATGTAAAATGGAATGTGTATAACATATTCATATGACAGTCCTCATTTTCCAGGATTTGGCAGCTAATCTGCTCTCACCGGCTTTAAGTGACGATCATTATGCCACATCCTTCCTAAAATGCCACCGGGCACTTGTCAGATTCCTGATGCCTTTTCGGTTCCCCTCAGCTGTGTGCAGTTCAGAGCAGTGAGATTGGGAGTTTGCAGGCTCCTATATTAAACTCAGGTTTTCAACACCTCGGCAGTCAGTTATGCCATGCGATGAAAGAATCCTGCATGGCGCATTAATTGAAAGGGAAAAGTGGCCACGCAAGTCATTTAGTGTTTCTCATTAGGGGGGAAAAGCTGTTAACACAGTGACACTCATCCAGCGGCACGTCAACAGAATTTCCTGCATGTGACGATGAGTGTAATTGACCTCCCTGAATAATAATTATGAGGAGAATGAAGAATGCTCCTCGATGATTCACATTCCTGTCTTCACTAATCGCCGCTGTCATTTTATCAACACAGCTGACGTAAAGGGAATCTCCATCTGAATACCCAAGGACACAGTTGTATCGTATGAATCAAAGAAAAAATTACATTTATTTGTTAATCAGTGTTACCTTTCACCAGGCACAATTTCCTCTGCTGACGCATTTCACCCCAATATAGGGCTTAATCAAAGCTGCAGAGAGGATGTGCACGGTGCTTTGCAAATATCTGCAGGGTCAGGTAGCCTGCAGCCTTCCAATGGCCGCGAATAGGCACTGTAAATACACACTGCAATCTACCAATAAATCTAAACCATGTCATTGACTACACAAGTCACGATAATAACTGCACTGGCCAGAACGATAGATATATAGCTTTCTTAAAGCTGGCAGCTCCAGGCTTTCTTTATGAATAGATGAAGGAGAAGCATGGACACAACTGCAGTACTTGTTGCATGAGCTCAACTAGTGGCCCAGAAATGTGTTGTTCAGCCATTTGATTTCAGATACACTTTTCACATCACAAGTCAAGGTGACCTTGAGAATCCTTAGGTGTTGAAACTAAAGTTTAAGTATCACTATGATGCCAAAAAATCTAAATATAAATTGCACATTGTACTAGCACTGACTACTTCTTTTCTTTCTTATAATCCTGACAGTACATTTACTTTCATTGTGTGTTTCAGGTACATTAAGATCGGGGACAAGGAGTGCGAGTACAGTCCCGATTTCCGGCTCATCCTGCACACCAAGCTGGCCAATCCCCATTACCAGCCAGAGATGCAAGCGCAGTGCACACTCATCAACTTCACTGTCACCCGTGACGGCCTGGAGGACCAACTTCTGGCAGCTGTGGTCAGCATGGAGCGACCTGACCTGGAAGAGCTTAAGGTAACCGGCAAGCCCTCTATAATTTAAAAAGCAGTCTATTCATAAAAAGGAATGCACTGGTCTGTAATTCAGGAGGAGGTCAGTCCAGTCCCAGAATATTAGACAATCAGTTGCAATAGCAAAAAAGGTTCAGAAAAGACCGCCATGGGGTTTCATTTTCATGCCCATTGATTACCATTCTCCTCTGTTAAACATAATAAGCAATTTCTTTGCTAAATGAGCTTCAAATATAACTTCCACGCTGGGTCAAGTACAAGCCAGTCTGAGAATGCAATCCACCCTGATGGTGTACAGGATGCCATACGTATGGATATGACTACAGTCCCACAGTGCATGGGCACGGTATTCTGTAGCTCCAATCAAAACATTGACAGACACAATCTAACCACATCTGCATAGATCCATGGTGAAAATACCACCCAAAAGGAAAAATCACCAAGTATTGCAATTACATGAAGAAAAGAATTGTGCTCATATGAATAGAAGAATACAATTATAGATTTTTTTAATTTAAGCTTTGCAAATATTTAGAGAAGACTTTCAGAATATTTTCAGTGATTCCTAGGATTGCATTGCATGGTCCCTTTAAGACTTCATATTCATAACCAGAAAACAAACGACCTAATTTCAATAAAAAGGATTATATTAGAGCAGCCAGATCTAACGAATGCAAAAGTTTTGGGTTTTATTATGGGCCGAGCAAGATGAAAACTTTCTCAGCAGACAGCCGGATGGGCTAATTTCTCTTTGTGCTCGTCTCTTTATCTTCGGTAATCAGGTGGCAGGCGGGGAGCTCAGGAGAGATAATGAATTATTCCCGTCACTGCTTTTTTTTTTCATTTCAATACAAACACTTCCAGAAGGACAAGCCTGCAATCAGCCGCCGAAGATGTTCCGATTACGGCTCACGTACCAAACAGACTTGATTTAATGGGGAGAGATTCCGTCCTCTCGCCTTCCCTGATTTTATCACCCGGCTTTCTTCTGCCTCTTCGTTTTGTCTTGAAAACTGATGAAAAGTTTCTTTTTCAGGAATTGGAATGCCGAAAGGTTACACTGTAATTATACAAAGTGTTATAAATCACTCCATCTGCTTGTCAGTCTCCCGTCTACCTGATATGACATCTGACAGATCCCGCTGTGCATAATAAAGACGAGCCCCAGCCCACAAGAGAACAACAACCACTTGTTCAGATGGTTGCTAACTTGTATAATCTTTATGGAGATCCAGCCAGGACTCCATATTGTACCAGGACAAATACATAGGACCATTGGTGGCATCTTCCTGATGGATCCGATCAGTGCGGAATGAATAGATTCTCCTGATTATTCCTGAAAAGGTCTAAAAGACCATACAGACTGGATTTCCATTGTCTAAGATAATCAGGATGGTTGTCAAAAATCAAGGTGTCACATGATTTTTTTTAATGATGTGGATCAGTAAACGACCAATCGCTAACAAGGAGTATTGTAGTACCTTCCCCAAGAAGCCTCCCGATTGTTGTCCCATCTTTATTGGAACAGAACACGCTGTCTGAACAGCAATTATTTATTTTCTGCTGTTGGTGTAGTTAGCAATCTTTTCAGGTGACAACTATTGGGTGTCTGTATGATGCTTAACACATCACAGGAATAAGATATTCACCAGATAGACATTTAATGAACAACTTTCATTAGCAGTCCTGCCTTTTCTTTACTGTTACAGCAGTTGTGCTAAGGGTCTAACTATGACAAGCAGTCCATTAGGCAGCCAAGTTGGACTTGCTGCACTTTGTGATCAGCATTCAGCAATTTTGTACTTTTTCCTGTGGTATTGTACATAATGCATGGAAGTGTGGGCATCATTCAGATTCCATACACTGGTGGAATAGACATACCAATGCTGGATACTCATACACTTTTTATATGACAACTCGGCGTAGGGGGTTGCTCTATGCACCCTCTGAATGTCTGTGTACAATCTTTTAGATAAGCTTACAATTTTTCTCATATACTTATATATGTAGATGCACATTCTGATTGCTCACCTCTGCTTTTTTTTTTATTTAGTCATTCAGCATAACCAAAATTATCTTTTTATGAATTTATCATCGGACTCTTCTTCTCTTTATCTAGTCTAACTTGACCAAGGAGCAGAACGGCTTCAAGATCACCCTGAAGACCCTCGAAGACAACCTTCTGTCCCGTCTGTCTTCAGCCTCCGGTAACTTCCTGGGGGACATAGAGTTGGTGGAAAACCTGGAGATCACCAAGAAGACAGCGGCAGAAATTGAGGAGAAGGTGAGACCTCATCTTTAGATTCTGTCCTAAAATATGCAGCCGAAGTGTTCCTCGGCGCCATCCTCCCCTGCCCGACATAAATGCGAGGCTGCACACAGGAGTCTGGAGGTTTCTAATTTCTAGTTTTATATGTTTGATTTTACCAGCTCTGACCATTTTATCCCCCGTAGGTCCAAGAAGCCAAAGTGACGGAAGCCAAGCTGAATGAAGCTCGAGAACACTATCGCCCGGCTGCCGCCCGCGCCTCTCTCCTCTACTTTATAATGAACGACCTCAATAAGATCCATCCCATGTATCAGTTTTCTCTGAAGGTCAGTGACTAATGGCTCTAATATAGATTGTAACACATCCTTGGGTTGTCTTGTTTTTCTGCAAATCTCCAGCCTCTATCGGTTTCTTATTTCATGTACAGGACTTAAAGCTGAGACTTTCATATTGCTTTGCAGTAACTGAGCTCAAATTTTATTAACTGCAACTAAACCATAAAATACGTAGCTTTATTGCTGGTATTTGTGAATCTCCCTGAAGATTCCCTCTTCTGCTGCACAATTACGGGAGAAGAGAAAATATAAAAAGACGTTTTCAGAATCATTGCTCAGTTCATTCAGTGTCATATCCCAGGTTATATTGTGAGCTGAATGCTAAGATCAGGCTTGCAGCAGCAATGGGTGGTAACAGGTGGAAGATGGAGGTTCCTAGGTGGGTCAGAGAAAGCAGATGGCTAAGGGCTGGGGCCGCTTTTTTTAACCTTGGACAATAGGATTGCTTTTTTCTGTCCAAACTCCTAAT
The DNA here is from genome assembly GCF_032062135.1 of Pyxicephalus adspersus. Lineage (NCBI taxonomy): Eukaryota > Metazoa > Chordata > Amphibia > Anura > Pyxicephalidae > Pyxicephalus > Pyxicephalus adspersus. The sequence goes on from NC_092860.1 coordinate 1,389,812, forward strand.
GATAAACCTAAGGGTTGGGAAATAAATAACTTGAGGATGATTTAGAAATGTTTTATTTATTCCCTTTATGTGTCTCTATATTGGCTGAAAGGTGTCATTTGTTATCCTGAAGATCTTCTTTTATAGAAGTCTTCCTCCATGGCTCCTGGTATCAGATAGATAATACACATCTATGTATTCAATAACTGTGTGTATGTGCTCCGCAGGGGCTGTGCCCAGATGCTCCCTTTGTTGTATGTATTGAGTCAGTGTGATGCTTTGTATAACATGAAATGGCTTTGTGTTCTCTCCAAGGCATTCAGCGTGGTCTTCCAGCAGGCGGTACAGAAGGCACCGACGGATGAGGTCCTTAAGCAACGGGTGGCCAATCTCATTGACAGCATCACATTCTCTGTGTTCCAATATACAACCCGGGGGCTGTTTGAGTGCGACAAGCTAACATACACTGCACAGGTTGCCTTCCAGGTAAGATAGACCCATATTACTTTGGGACTAGTCCCTATCTGAAATATCTCATGCCCTTTCTGGCAGGACTTGTTATCTGTTCATCCAATGTGGAAGGTCAAACTATTCAAGCAATAGGGAAATAAGGGCAAACTATTTAATCAATTGGAAAATGGGCATTACCTGTTCAGCTAATGGGGAAGTGAAGGTTAATTGCTCATCCGATGGGGAAATGAAGGTTAACGGTCTATCTGATGGGGAAATGAAGGTAAACTGTTCATCAGACAGGGAAATGAAGGTAAACTGCTTATCCGATTGGGAAATGAAGGTTAACTGTTCATCTGATAGGGAAATGAAGGTTAACTCCTCATCTGATGGAGAAATGAAGGTTAACTGTTCATGAGATAGGGAAATGAAGGTTAACTGTTCATCTGATACGGAAATGAAGGTTAACTGTTCATCAGACAGGGAAATGAAGGTAAACTGCTCATCCGATGGGGAAATAAAAGTTGACTGTTCATCTGATGGAGAAATGAAGGTTAACTGCTCATCCGATGAAGGAATGGGGTTAGTTCATCCATTTAGTAGTTTTATTAGTTTAATCAATATGGGAATATAATGGGAGTAACTGAAATATAAAGTTTATATTTAAATTTGGCCATGTTAATGGTAGACATGTCAAGCTGTGTATCTGCAGCCTGGAGAAAACTATCCCTATAAAGTGATGGGACTACCTTCTGATCCCTTCTATAGCTATCAGAAGCTGGCAGCAATTCCTGATCTGGGCTCCAATAAGCAACCATCAACTTCAGCACCAAAAATTTAAAAAAAGGCCCTGCCCCCTACTCATTATCAATGAATTATTTTGTTGGGGAGCCATTGGAAGATGTAGAAGACATTGCTGGGAATATGTTGACTTGGTGTCGTTGTTTCTTACATCTGATCTCCAGAGATGATGGTGGAGTTGGGTGTCTGTAGAAGACATAAACAGGAAGCCTGCACCAATGTTTGGTATTTTTAAGAATAGCTGGAGGTAAATATGAATGGTTGTACAAAATTAACAACAAAACAATTACCAAATACATATTATTTATATATTCAGGAAACATTTTATGGTTGATGATCTCTATATGCAGATCCTTCACACCTATTTGCCAGCTGTACACTTCATATTAACCTTTTTTAACCTTTGATAGTCATTCGATTTATAGGTGGAAATATATTTGCAGGGAAAAACATAAGATATGATGCATTAAAGTTTCTTCATAAGCATGGTGTAGAGAAAGTGTGTTCACCTGAGACGAGGCAATGCTGGAACTTCTATATTCCATTTATTGGTGGGATGCAAATGACCCAACCAGTTTATGGACAGTACAAGGCACCTTCCTTAGGATATCTATCTATGAGGTTAATCATGGTTCATTATGGAGACCTGCAGAGGTTTGCAGGCTTTACCCAGGACTACAAGGTCATAGGCGACACACTGCATCCCTGTGTCAAGTCCAGGAACTTATTTTGTCTCCTGAGGTGCTAATAAATATATATATTATAAAATATATATATATAAAAAAAATATATATATATCTAGCCAGTATGCAGGTGAGTGAGGTGGGTATGACCCATGGGATCTGGGTAAATTGTGGGTGTGTGTTATTTCAATGTACCCCTTTCAAGTCTCTAGAACATCACACATTACATTTACTTTTCTTTGTATCTTTCAGATCCTGCTGATGAATAAAGAGATAAACACTACCGAACTGGACTTCCTTCTGCGGTACCCTGCCCAGCCTGGCCTCACCAGCCCTGTGGACTTCCTCTCCAACCAGTCCTGGGGTGGAATCAAGGTGAGTTTGGTCCTCAGTGTACCCCCACTATTATTCTTCAAAGTTGTCCTGAGGCACACCCGTGGCGTGTCTTTGCTGTGTATTATTCATATACCTGGCTTTTTCCTGTACATGTCTGTCCCCTCCGGTAACTCTCAAGGACTTCTAATCTGGGACATTGCTGATCACATGAGCCAGCGGACGATTTAAATGCTGGTTTCCTGGAAGAGGTGATATCCCGGGGCTATAGATGAAGCCGCAGGCTTGCAATGACATTCTGCATCCTCCATAGGAACGTTTGCACACAGCTGTTTAACTCCATCCCTCCCCTTATTGTTCTCTTTGTTGGGCAGCCAATTGGAAGCTGCGGCTCCCCATATAGCTCGCTTGTACTAAGCGCGTGGGCGTTGGAGCATTTTGGAGCATGGCAACGTGCGTGGGAGCATTTTGATGTAACGTCCGTGGTATGGTGAAAAAAAAGAAGAGGTCAAAAATTTTCACATATTCTTCTGTTGCAAAACCATGAGTGTGTGTCCCCTCACAGGACAGACACAATCTGATGGCTCGCTTTCCTGCCCAATTTAATATAAATAAAGACATTCAAATTCAAAAAGTAATTTATAAACTGAATGCTATCCATAGTAGTGTGAACCCCATACAGATCCCAGCGTACAATAATACTACAGGCTTTAAAAATGGTTTCCCCGTAGTTAAACGGTTGGTAATGTCATATTCCCTTGGCTCGGCAGTAGATATCTTGTATGTCTCGCATTTATCGGTCCCGGGGATCTCTCTACTTCACCGGCCACCCTGCATCTTGACACACCGCCCTCTCTTCTCGATCCGATAAGACGTTGTCACAAAGTGTGCTGGGAGAAGAATCGACGACATGCAGGGATATGACAGGTGGTCAGATATTATCCTGACAGGTGGCGAGCGAGTGACACCCTCCACAGGGAGAGTGCTGTATGTGTGACAACAGGGTCTGTAAGGGCTCAGAATGTTGAAGAGAACCTGTGGTGTAAAGTTTATTGCACATTTAGCTTTAATCATCTTATAAAAGTGAATCAGAAACATCTCCGATTGCTGCTAATTTAGCCCTGGGTCACTTGACCTTGCCATGGCAGTTTTAGATAAATTAGAAATTGATGTGATTGCAGAAGTTTGTTTAGAATCTACCTCAGGTTTGCATGTCCGCTTTATATTTTAATATTATGAGTGTGGCAGTAGGAGATTTTGGGGTGGGGTGAAAATCACCCGGGACGTCTCAGACCCGACATCTGATGGGTATTGTAGGAGATCTCTGTAATCCTGATTAGTGACTGTTAATACACCAAGCAAACATTGTCACTGTTGTCATACAAGCTGTAACCCAGACATCCTGTGTATTCATATTGAATATCCCAGGGGCCATATCTAATAAAGTACATGAAAAATAACCAAACATCCTGCAGTTAAAATACAACAAAAATGGGATTTAATTTTCTTTTATTTGCAGTCCATGCTCTCTGTATTTGCTGATTTCTCTTTATAGCGGACCTCCAAGGGACTCTTGACTGGGTAAAGGGGGCTAACCAGTGGGTAGGTACTTCTGTTAGGTAGGAAGGTAATTCTGACTGGGTAATTGAGGTTTACAGGCGGGAGGTCATGCCTGACAGGTGAGGGAGGGGGATTCTGAGGTTGAGAAAACTTAAAAGGGAAATAGGGAAATAAATCAGAGAGATTGGTGACACGTAGGAAAGGGTCATCTGACAAGTAAGAGTTACAGCAGACAGGTAAGAGAAAAAGGGACTGCTGACAGGTGAGAGAGATTGGTGACAGGTGGGAAACGGTCTTCTGAGGAGTAAGAGTGCCAGCAGGCAGGTGGAAGAAATTGCTAACCGGGTAAAAAAATTGTTAAGCAACAATTTAGGAAAGTATTAGGCTGCACTAACCTGCCCAGAATGTGGGAAGTAGGTAGTGGACTGAGAAGGGAAGGGGCGGGGCCTTTACAGGATGTGCCGTCCCCAGAGGGGCTTAGGGACAATGTACTGGGGAAATACACGCTGATTGGCAGTCTGTCTTATTTAGCTTTAGGTTGTGTGTGTTACAGCCATTTACAGAACAATACAACATAGGATAGGATTAGATTGTGAAAGGTGGTTTAAATCTTCCCTGTCCTCCCTTAACCTTTGTAACTTTTTTCTCCATAAAGTAGTAGTATAGTCCAGTCTCATCCTCATATCGATATCACTTCCTTCCCCACAATGTAAAATATTAAGTAAGTTCCCAAGAGAGGACTGGGGTTGAGCTGCAGAATTAAGGTCTGCCTAGGTACTGTATGTGGGTCTCTCGGCAGTGCAGGGGGAGAAATCTTTTCTTTTCTAGAACAGATGAGTTTTTTCCAAAATGAAGATCTGCTCAGACATTGGGGTCAAGCAATCTACACAGAAGGAATTTTAGCCCCAGAGGATTTTTTTTTTCATAAAAACTGTAAACTGTAAAAAGTAAACAATACAAGAACGGAAGGTATTTCTCAGAGATTCATCGCCGTCTGTTTTGTAAAAAACGCGAACTGTAATTTATTCACCTTAATAGCTGACTTAATTAAAATCTATAGTGAGGAGCGTGTGCCGAGTCGCCTGAACGCCGCTGTCTCTGCTATGCAAATCACAAGGTGATGAGACAGCTAATGAATCGCAGTCTGCGGGTGTTTGCTTGGTGTCTAAACCTGCTTGCTGCGAGGTCAGAACATTTATTTCCTCTGGCGGATAGATAAACCACAGTAAATAATTCACAGCCAAAGTTTACTTTGTGACGGGGCAGTTACTGAGATTCATTAAAACTGGGAAACGCCTACAGCGCCAAGGCTGGACGACACCTTATCGGAGAGTGTCAGGGGTCAACTTACATTAATTAAGGTTTAGTACATTGCAAATTCAGCAGACGTGCAGAACATCTAAGTGGTGCTGCAACTTCTTCACACAGTTCTCTGCAACCTCCTTCTCATGCTGCAGTGTCTGGGGGCAGAGAGGACTGACGGGGAGTGCAGGGGTGTAACCAGGGAACAAACTATCATTTCAGGGAGTCAGTGGATGGCCAATCATGGAAAATATTAGCCATAGGGATATAGCAGCAGAAAAGCCAGTTGCAAAGGGATATGTGCAGGACCCCATTGCTAACCCCCCCTCTTTTTAAAGCGCTTGTTGCCTGGCTTTTTCTGGCATCCTGTTACTCTGACCCTGGAGAAGTATATGCTCAGAACTTCCCAATCCGAAGGTCGAATATTAGAATAATATGGAAGGCACAGACAGTCAGGCCACCAGCATATTCAGCAATGGTGGCCTCCTTTTGTCTCTCATAAGTGTTCTATTTTCATGGAAAGTGCTGAAAAATCTCCTCGATATTTGGTAATAGAAGATATTTTGTTTTTGAAATTGAAATACCATTTTTTTTACATTTATACCCTACAACAAAAATATCACAGAACCATTTGGATGATCTCTACAAGCCTTAAAGGACTATAATATCTTATAGAACAATAATATTCTTCCATTCCTCACCCCCCCCACAGGCTCTCTCGACCATGGATGAATTTAGGAGCCTGGACCGAGACATCGAAGGGTCGGCCAAACGCTGGAAAAAATTTGTAGAGTCAGAATGTCCCGAGAAAGAGAAATTCCCCCAAGAATGGAAAAACAAGACGGCTCTGCAGAGACTGTGCATGATGAGGGCCATCCGTCCTGATCGCATGACCTATGCTGTCAGGTAAGGACTACAAATGTCACAGCCCTTGGATGGGTATTGTTACATTTTCATAGGGACAATTATATCTTTCAGCTCTTGTTGGGCAGAATGCCTTTCTGAGATGTTCTGGGATTTGCAGTTCACTGCAGCTGGAGAACCGCAGATTAAAAAACCCTCAGACATGTTATAGCACCGGGGCTCAGACCTTCCGGATCCAACAGCTGAGTTCAGAGCAGACGCAGCTGATGAAGAGGGAGAACATTTCTGTGAAATATTCTGCTAATTGGCTGTCCATCTCCAGAGAGACCTCCACCGGCCCAGACACAGCTGCACCAGAACGATTACCGATCTGCACATCTCTGTCTGTACACAACCCTGTGCGTTCCTGTGTGCCAGCAGCTTTATAGGCAGAACACAGCTCGCCTTCTATCTGGAGCATTGCAAATTATTATTTTACAGTGCACCTAAAATATTTAGTCTGGATAATGTTGGCAGTTTTTCTCCAGAGACAAATATTGTCTTTGTGCTTTCTGGATTCCGCTTTTAAAACTATCAGGGGGAAAATTGTCTGGAAGTTGCGATGTGTTTGTTAAAGCATACAGATTCTATGCACCAGGGAATGGAAAGGAGCATTCTAATTGTATAGCATGGAACACACAAAAAGTGGAAAGTGTCATTTACCTGTTGTATGTTAATTTTAAATATTATTCCTATTGATATAATATGGCCAAAAGTCTCTGGACTCTTGGCCACATGCATATAAACAGCCCATATCAAAACCATTATTAATATTATTATTAAACAGGATTTATATAGCACCAACATATTACGCAGCGCTGTACATTAAATATGCACTTAGTTACTCCTTCCTGCCGACCCTCCAACAATCTCCACTCTTCTGGGAATGTCTACCACAAAATTTTAAAGGGTGCCTATAGTATTTCTGCCCAGGTGTGTTGGATGAGAAGACCTGGCTAACAATCAGCATTTTATTTCTGATTTGCCCCCATTGGTGAGGTTATGTGCTGATGGTGGGGATTTCCCCCCATTGGTGAGGTCAGGTACTGATGGTGGGGATTTGCCCCCATTGGTGAGGTCAGGTACTGATGG
>NC_092860.1:1397130-1406519 GCF_032062135.1 Pyxicephalus adspersus
GTGAGGTCAGGTACTGATGGTGGGGATTTGCCCCCATTGGTGAGGTCAGGTGCTGATGGTGGGGATTTGCCTCCATTGGTGAGGTCAGGTACTGATGGGGGGATTTGCCCCCTATTGGTGAGGTCAGGTACTGATGGTGGGGATTTGCCCCCTATTGGTGAGGTCAGGTACTGATGTTGGATGAGAAGACCTGGCTCACCATTACAATTCATCTCAAAGGTGTTCAGTAGGGTTGAGGTCAGGGCTCTGTGCAGGACATTCAAGTTCCCCCGCACCTAACTCGTCCCACTATGTCTTTATGGAGGGGCTTTGTGCACAGGACACAGTCATGGGGGTAACAGAAAAGGGTCTTCACTAACCTGTTGTCACTATGTGCTATGTATTACTGCACTGAACAGACCTATAAATTATTGCATTTTCCTGAATCCTCCTATAGAGATTTTGTAGAGGAGAAGTTGGGCAGTAAATATGTCATCGGCCGTTCTCTGGACTTTGCCACCTCATATGAAGAGTCTGGACCAGCCACTCCCATGTTCTTCATTCTGTCACCTGGTGTGGACCCTCTTAAAGATGTGGAAAAACAAGGTAATGTAATTACCCTAAATGCCCTCTGCTTCCTGCTGCCCATACAGTAAGAAATAATAGAGCCACTACCATTCACACTATGGTAAGTACCAAGATAATAAACTGTTTTCTTTTCTTCTTTACAGGGAAGAAGTTGGGCTACACATTTGATAATCAGAATCTGCACAATGTTTCTTTGGGACAGGGACAGGAGATTGTGGCTGAACAGGCCCTGGATCTTGCAGCCAAAGAAGGACACTGGGTGATCTTACAGGTATGACTTCATGTCTTGCACTGTTATAATCCACCTCAGCCCCATTCATTTATATTACATCTTGTGCTGGAAAGATGAGGACTTATGTCGGCCATCATCAGTGTTATTCACATGAATCGTCATTTGTGGCTGAATGTCTTCTGTATGTCACAGCTGCTCCCCAATCCCAGATGTTTATCTGTCTGCCGGCAACTCACAGATCACTAGAAGAGCAAAGTGTTTCATCTTATTCTTTCTTCTTTCTATTCTTTCATCTCTCTCCCTGTGTTTTCTCTTATTCCTCCTCTCTATATCTATTCCTCCCTTCTCTGCACTCTTCTTTCTTTTTCCTGCTCATCTGCTCTGTGTTCCTCTCTCTCTTCTATCTCTTTGTTCATTCACGTCTCTCTCTCTCTTCTATCTTTTTGTCTTTAGCTCCCTTTTTCCCATTATCCTTCTCTCTGTTCTTCCACAGCTTTGTCTCTGCTCTGTCTCTCTTTTCAATGCCTCTCTTTCTTTTTTTTTGCTTTTTCCTTCTCTCTGTTCTTCCATTATTATTAGTAATAAGTCTTTGCTGTAAGCCTGTGTGAGTTGTAGAATGAGTTAGGTGTTTAGCACTCTCACAAAGCTTCGAGACAGCATTCTGTTCAATATACAGGGATGCCTTTTGTCCCCGGACATTGTGAGGACGTAGCTGTCTTCCCCTGCATGGAGTAACAACGCAGATAGCAATACATTCTATGTTAGCTTTGTATTTATGGAGCTGGCCTTGTATACAGCACAGTCATGCTGAAACAAAAAACCACACTGTAACCACAAGACTGGAGGAGCAGTTGTAGTATTAACAGAACCCTTCATTAAGAACACCCGGACATTATTTGGAGGATGGGGCACATGTTTCGGCCATATAGTACTTTCATACATAGGTGTATAAGTAGCCAGAAGTATTTTTTCAGGATATTCCCAACCCATCCGGAGTGAATCCATCTTATTTTCTGCCCATTTGCTTCCTTGAGTTCAGGCAGCTCCAGCATATATTTCCCATTTTAAGTGCCGTCGGCATCTATTAACTGAAATGTCACTTAAATCACTTTGGAATTAAGGTAATTTATTCCTGAGTTCCTCATTTTCATACATTGTTGCTTCGCTGCTCCACAATCAAGCTGCAAGTTAAAAAAAAAAAGAACTTTTGTGCAAACGTGACTCCGACCAGCCATGCTACCAGCGGGCAACGAGCCAATAGCGGGCTTCTCCGGCAGACGGGGTCCAGGACGCTGGCTCACTGCTGCAGGGAATTTAAACAGAATGAGACGAGTTACAAAATATCATGACAAATGACTGTTTTCTTTTTTTTTAAATATCACTTTGTATCTGTGGGGGACGTATCCTAATTGTGTCTGTTACCTGCTGCAAGAATAAAAGAGAGCCTGTCACCATGTCAAGTGGCCTTAGGCATTCAGCTGTAATTAGATAAAGGAACAGGTTTGTGCTGAGTCTTCCTGGGTCTCGGTTAAAGCTGTCTGATTTTCAGAGCAGTCTCTCTGCTATAGAATTAGAGATTACATGAAAGAACTACTAATACCATTCACAGATGGTCATTTAAACTGCCTAAAATAAGCTTTGTATTGTTTTTCTGTTGTTAGTTATTTAGGCTGAACAATAATACATTGTAGTGATCAAACAGTTGTATACAAAGACTCCAGTGATGGAGTCAGGATGGGATTCTTAATGGTGACAACAGAGGACTATGTATGTGTAATGTGTCTCAGCTCTGTCATGTGTAGTCCCCATTGGGAGGATATGTGACGGGGTGGCAATGGGAAGTCCTCCTCCTCCTTTCAGGAAGGCTAGCCACAAAACTTTAAAGGGTGTTTAAAGATGAGAGGACTTCTTCTCGACTGTCATTGCGAGATCACTAGGGATCATTTTAGATCATGGTATAGGTAGTAGCAGTTAGTAGCATTTAGTCACAAATGAGCTGAAGCTACTGTGTAATATCTGTGAAGTTATTTCACTATGTACCCAAGTGGCTCCCGTTCTTGTAGAGTGTTGTGCACATACTCCAAGTACTGAAATGTATCTCCAACACTCATTAAAACTGAAGATTCCACTTGGATAATGTTATCCACAACATTCTAGCTGGTGGGATTAATGAGTCGGATTAATGAGTCTAGGTAAAGATGACCTTCCAGGTATCTCACCTATTCTTCTCTTCATTTTGCTGTAGAACATTCATCTGGTGGCCAAGTGGCTGAGCACTTTGGAGAAAAAGCTGGAACATCTCAGCGAGGGTAGTCACCAGAATTTCCGGGTCTTCATCAGCGCGGAGCCGGCCGCTTCACCCGACGGTCACATCATTCCACAGGGTATCCTAGAAAACTCCATCAAGATCACCAATGAGGCACCTACCGGCATGCACGCCAACCTGCACAAAGCCCTGGATAACTTCAACCAGGTGAGACCTATTATTGACAGGTATTCCATATTTCCATTACTGTTTTACATGTTCAGATTGATAGATTCTATCTTTAGTGGCCAGTCAGAGAATTGGGCAGTCAGAGAATTTCCATGCAGTGCAACTGATAAATTCTCAGCAATATAGATGGTAACATTTTTTTAATGTGAACTTCTCTTCTTTAAAGATACATGACAGTCAGTGTTGCCATCCTGGGACAGGATCAGTAGGAAACAAATACCAGCCTATTAAAAAAGGCAAAAACTAAAAAAGCCACCATATCTAAGACCTGAAAAGCTTCACTTTTGTTTTAATGTGACCATTATATTTTTGTTTTTAATGTGGTCCCAGACCCAGCAGCCTCATCCTGTGTGAGCTGTGTATGATGTCACACTGACAGTGCTGTGTTTGTGGTGCAGGACACTCTGGAGATGTGTGCCCGGGAGACAGAGTTCAAGAGCATCCTGTTCGCTCTGTGTTACTTCCATGCCGTGGTGGCAGAGAGGAGGAAGTTTGGACCTCAAGGTTGGAATCGTTCCTATCCCTTCAACACTGGAGATCTCACCATTTCAGTCAATGTTCTGTACAACTACCTGGAGGCCAATGCTAAGGTAAGAAGGCCAAGATGGTCCTTCTCCGCATGGTTTGAACCCTATGAGGGGCAGTATGTACCCAGCCCATGCCATGGGAAATCATCAACTTTTCTGCAGAGAAAACCAGCTAAGGTAAAGTTTAGGATAGAAAAGGGAAAGGTTATTATTGTTAAGTATAAGGCCCTGGATCGTTTATCCTGGTAAGTATTCCAATGTAATATCCTGCTTGGCAGAGAAAGAAAAGTTTTTGTCTGGTGGCTCTGTAGGGAGTAGTAACAATTGGGGTGCAAGGAGAAAAGTACCAGACCCAAAAAACCTTCACACCCAGGTTTAGATTTCATTGCACTTCCTCCTGCCTCAGTCACTGCTCTTGCTGGGGTAGGAAGTGAGGAAAAATCTTCCCAAAGGGCAACAGACAATAATATAACCCCAGCAAGAGTCCAAAGAGTGATTTTATTAGAAGTCACATTCAATTAAAGCTGATGTGTGTGAGAGCTGAACAGATCCCATCCTGGACTGCAACTGAACTTCCAGGAGCTCCAGGGGAAGCAAATGTTCCAAGGGGATCCTGGAGAGTCAATAGTGCAAACCAATTGCTGCAAACTTGTTCTAACAATTTACCTTTAGGACCATTCGATATTTAATGTACAGCGCTGTATAAAATGTTGGCACTATATAAATACTATATAAATATTATTCTAGAAACATTTCTTCCCATGGATGCATTCCAGTGATATGATAAATGTGAAAAACTAAAGAATAACATTTTAGATAGTGACCCTTTATTATGCAGAGAACATACCTGATAAGCAATCACCTGTAGTCAGTTCAGTGGAAGCTGCAATGTTATTGGTGGTTGGTACTCCCTGCACGACGCTGCTTGTTCTGTTGCAATTATCTGGATTTGTTTTTGGACGTCCGGTTCCCTGATTGAACATTTCTGTCCTCCATGCTGGCCGGGCACCAGAGCAATTCTCCCAGCTGTGTCCGGGCTCCTGGCTGGCAGCTGATCCGCATACTTCACACCCTGTTTGCTTTGTGTCACAGGTCCCATATGATGACTTACGCTATCTGTTTGGCGAGATCATGTACGGCGGTCACATCACGGATGACTGGGATCGGCGACTCTGCCGGACGTATCTGGAAGAATTCATCAAACCGGAGATGTTAGAAGGAGAGCTGTTCCTCGCCCCGGGTTTCCCGCTGCCTGGAAACATGGATTACAACGGTTACCATCAGGTACGCCAGCAGGAGCTCTGCTCTGTTGCCAACATAGGCAGTGGAGGAGCCAAATTCCACAACTGGATTGTATACTATGGGGGGAGGAAATGTCTTGAAGAGAACCAGTCACTGCTGGGCTCATAAAAGAATCTGAATATTCAATTCTAAAGGAAGCCCTATGATAATACATAGGCTGCTATGGTGGCTGTCTCTGCTTCATTACCTTCCATGCTGCTGACCTGAAATGAGCATGCACCCAATGAAGTCAGCAGTAAATTAGAAAGTACTGAAGTCAGATTGTAACCTAAAGAAGAAGACAAAAAATATGGAGGCTCCAATTGTTAATTTTCCTTGAATTATGTAAGGAAAAAGATTTACCTTACTGAAGGCCACCAAATGCAGTTCTGATAACAGCCTGAGCTCATGATATCTCTAAGCTCCTAAGTGTACATAACAGCATCATATAACTGAACTTAGTAGTTTACATTCTGTTACTTGGTGCAGATTTTGTATGGCTGCCCTCCAGTCCTACAGGAAGCCTTTCATTGAGGAGGGCAGCTGTGACCCCCCTCTCCCAGGGACCCCCACTGACATTTCGTTTCTTATTACAGTACATTGATGACGTGCTGCCGGCCGAGTCTCCTTACCTGTATGGCCTGCACCCCAATGCCGAGATTGGCTTCCTCACCCAGACATCAGAAAAACTGTTCCGTACGGTGCTGGAGATGCAGCCTCGGGACAGCAGCATGGGTGATGGCGGCGGTGTGACACGAGAAGAGAAGGTAGGTGATGAGACCTCACACACACAGGGCTGAGCTGGGTCAAACAGGTTTTTTTTGTTTCTCTGAATTATAAATCGAAAAAATAAATACAATAATTAATAATTATACAGCTCATGATCTTCAGCTCAGATTGATCTATAAGTAGGGGCCATGCATGCAACAATACAAATCCACAGCATAGATAAAAAACAAATCAAATTGTTCAGATCATTAGGTTAGAAAAATTGCATCAGGACATTTTCTGCTTTAACCTAAGGATTTAATTTTTTTTCTGCTTGGCTGCTGGATGGAGTTGCTGGGGAATATCGGGCCACTCTCCATCACACGATGGACAGGGTCAGCCAAGGCCGAGTCCAATATCACAAATCGTAACCGTATACTGTACTGCTCCGAAGCAGGAGCCAAATCTGCAACAGATCTGTCCAATCACAGCAAATGCCAAAACTAACAGGCGGGAGGAGCTGGCTGCACTGTCTGACAGACTGTGGGAACAATCACAAGAGAGCTGCCATTGTGTGCCAGGTGTACGGTCTTCTCTTCCATCTTGGCTGCTTGGTATCTGTGCCACTTTCCAGACCTGGCAGCCCATACAACTATTCCCAGAAGATGATTTAGTAGATTAAGAGCAATAAGGAACACTCCACTACTTTAATAAATCTTGCAGTTGTAATTCACCTTATCATTGAGAGAGCAGTTTACTTAGCAGAGTCCGTCCATCCATCCTGTCCAGGAGAATGTGCACTGAGGAGCACAGAGGGTCCCCTGAATATCGCCTCCTAGGGATTTGCCTGTTATACCCCAGCACAATGTTTCACACCAGTGGTCCCAGTTTAAATGCACCTTCTGTCTTTTTCTACCCAATTATTTTGCAATCAGAATAGCCCCCTCCTCCATTACCCGTGGTTTACAGTTGGATTTCCCCTCTACAACCTCCTACATACAGGGCAGGGTTCATTCTTTGTATAGGGTCAGCCATGGCCTGCTGTGTGTTTGCAGCAAGCAAACAAACAGAGATACAGGTTAGGGACTAGGACACAATGACGTATCACTTAGAGATGAAAGGCCGGCCATCCTCCCCAGGCACTTATGATATGTGTACATCTCATTATCAGCTAACACATGACATGGCTGCAGGGGAGCTCTGTACTGATCTATGTGCCCAACCTCCTCTCATGCCCGAAGGCTGCATGGTTAGGAACGTGTGCTGTTATTCTAATATTTGGCCAACCTTCCACCTGCAAGCTACACAGGGGCAGCCACTAATCCGGGACACCAGCCAAAGCAATAAATAGACAGGTGAAATGCATGAAAGTGAACTGGTCTGGCCTGCTGAAATACTTTGATCTTTCTTGTGATTGACACATCAGAGCAATATTACACAATCCAAACTACAGCTATTCACTTTTACAGATTCTGGCATTACCTTCCTGTTAAGTGGACTGGTTTGTTCTGCCCGCTCACCTCCTCTATCGATCTACCAATGCCTGGGCTTTATTTGTCCTTTAATTACAATCAAGGCTTGTTTTGCAGTGCAATTTCACAAGCAGCGTTGTCACTGTATTATATTAAGGCTAAGTTTAGACTTGCAGTGGCTGACATCTTGCCAGTGCCATGGCTGCCCACACTATTTCACTGGTTTTTAAAGAACCAGCATTTGCATATTTTGCAGCAAGCAATACTGAACTGCTCTCTGATGCCCCCATTCATCCCCACTTTACACAGAGGGCCTCACCCAAGCAAATGGTTCTTGGGCATAAGGAAGTGGCAAACGTTCTGCCACTTCACCGCCAGTCTGAACATAGCCGAAGGCTTGGCTCACATTAAGGCATGCATTGGGTATTACCGAGCACCCAGTTCTCCCTCTTAACTCCAAGTAACCCCCAAATACTGAGAATGGCTGCTTGTAGTGCCCATCAGAGGGTGCATGTGACAGGGTGAGAATTCTGAAGGCAATGGGTAAAGCTTAGATTACATTTTTGTGATGGACTTAAGATCTATTTTTAATCTCATCCTCATGGCATCCTGGAGTCACAGGGTTTAGATATGAATTGTGTGATGAAAACAAACGTTTTTTTTTCCTGTGTGACAATAAAATGGTTCAGAGAGTCGGCGAATCTTTCATGATATACAGCAGATTTGCTGAAAGTTGCAGAACTTGTCTAATCATGTAGAGGTGACATGCCAGAGATCTTACAGCTCCATGCAGGCAATGGGACACGCGTGAGCCCTCATCTCCCACAATCCTTCACTTCACAAGTCTTGTTAATGCCACATCACTCTCTTGTATTACAGCGGGGTGACACTTGTTCCCCGAGCAGAGACGTCTTTTATACCCAGCGCTAATCAGCACACCAATAATACAACTTCTCTGTCAATTCAGCAAACTTCAAGAGATAGAAAGAAGCGGTGATGGCTGACCAGACTTCATTTATAACCACAATTCTTAATATTGTATTTTAGCACCAGGATAATAAAAATACAAAATATTGGGAAATAACTAAATTATTTTACGTGTTTTCCTGATGATGGGAGAGAAACCAGTTTACGAATCCATTACCTGTCCACCACCAAATGTAACATCTGTCCCTAAATTTGCCAATCACCGCAGCCCTAATCTAATACACCAATGGCAAAAGCATTCAAAGAGGACCTGTCAGGAATGAGCTTTGTAAAAGTCTGAATTCACAGTCTTAAAACACATTTATAGTAGGAAAAGAAATACTTAGCTTAGATGAGCTCCAGGAAGAACAGAAAAAAATATTTCTGCCCACTCCATGCCCATGTGTCCATGAAACAGTGTCAGATTGAACCGAAAGTGAGATGAAATTTTCTCTTTGGGAAAATATGAGGGCAGAATAGCAGCCTATTGTCAGGTCCCAATACTGGTGCATGAGCAAGTAAATAATGGAATACCCCTTAAATTTTGATAACACTGTGCACCTATCAACCAACCCCATTCCTTGCCCGAATAACACTGCCCACCCCCGAACCTGGAGAGCAACTTCCTTTCAGATACATTATTTGTGAGTGGAGATAGAGTGGGGGCATCAGTTGGGCAAAGAAATGAAATTCCAATCATCAATTGGCAAAGGCTGTCCTATCCTCCTCCTAAGCCCAAGGTCTGGCCCTTCTGCTATAAAAGGGGGAGAATGCAAATAAAAAGTAGCCAATTCTCAATAGATAATAAGAATAAAAAAAGTTTGGGTTCAGATAATTAATAATAATAAACCCATATGTTATTCCAACATATGTCATATGTTCTTTCCAACATACAACATACATACATACATCGGTGGTCAGCATTCTTCTAAACATTGGTGGTTCCTATTCTCCCAGCAGTCTATATTCACCTTTACATGTTGACGTTTCCCATTCTCCCAGCATTTTATTTTCACCTGCACATGTCAATGGCCCACATTCCTCTACAAATTTTGGTTGTTCCCATTTCCCCAGCAGTCTAAAATCACCTGCACGTGTCGATAATCCACATCCTTCTGCACACATTGGTGGCTCCCATTCTC
>NC_092860.1:1407204-1418259 GCF_032062135.1 Pyxicephalus adspersus
AGTCTATATTCACCTTACACATTGATGGCCCACATCCTTCTGCACACATTGGTGGCTCCCATTCTCTCCTGCACACACTAGCCTATATTAGACTGCACATATTTATGGTCCCTTTCTCCTCTGCACATTTGTACAGGACAGAATCTAATCCCAGGGCACAATTGTTTGTACAATGGCGTCTCTATTGCTTCTGCAGTGTATAGAATACATTACCGCAGAGACTTGGGAAGTTATTTAGCTCTGTTCTAACTTGTGCTGGACTTGTTTGGGCCCGTGGGTCAGGTCGAAGTATAATTTTCACATCAATAGCCTGCTGTGAAAGGGACTTTATCCTAACGTGCAGCTGTATCCATATCACAAACACTCAGGGAATCTCATCCTCACCCCTCTCTCAGATCGGCAATGTTACTGAGCGACCAGACCGCAGAATAATGAACCTCTGTTTACAACTAATGAATCCTTTTGTGCTCCATAATAGAGTCGTGTAGCCTAACCAACTCTGTTTATTGGCCTTTTACTTGAAGGTCGTTGTGTATCCATTAAGGTCGGATGTGAATTGTGTCCTGTAGATGAAAGGAGCCCATTATACAATTCTCCACACGGAAAACACAGCACAGTCCGGGCTGTATATCACATAACGGGTACCCACAAAGGCTGTGGGGAGGTTGGAGAGCCCACATAAGTCCATTGGTGTAAACAAGTAGATTTTATATTTTTCTTTTAGGTGAAAGCTACATTAGATGAAATTCTGGAGAAGCTCCCGGAGGAATTCAACATGTCCGAACTCATTGCCAAAGCGGAGGAAAGGACACCGTACATCGTAGTGGCCTTCCAGGAGTGTGAGCGGATGAACATGCTGACCAGTGAAATCAAACGGTCACTCAAAGAACTCAACCTGGGACTGAAGGTAACAAAGTTTTTACTTAACTTCAAAAATCTGCACCTTAGGGCTTCACCCCAAAAGGTTACGGGAAAGGAGGGGGCCATCATCTCCAAAAAACATTTTCTTTACCTTGCTTTGGCATCTCATGACCGACTCCTTAAGAGTTTAATACCTGGTGAGATTCAGATACTTACCCTGGTTCAATAGAAAAAAAAATATTGTCTTATTATTATAGCCTGGGATAGAATAAATAAATCCAACCCCTTCCTTGTCTTACAGGGTGAGCTGACTATGACCAGTGATATGGAGAGTTTACAAAATGCCATTTACCTGGACCAAGTGCCTGAATCCTGGACAAAGAGAGCCTACCCCTCTATGGCCGGCCTGGCGGGCTGGTTTGTGGACCTCCTCAGTCGTATTAAAGAGCTGGAGACCTGGACCAGCGACTTCGCTCTGCCGTCTGCCGTGTGGCTGGCTGGATTCTTCAACCCGCAGTCCTTCCTGACCGCCATCATGCAGTCCATGGCCAGGAAGAATGAGTGGCCTCTGGATAAGATGACCCTGCAGTGTGACGTCACCAAGAAGAACCGTGAGGACTTTAGCAGCCCACCACGAGAAGGCGCCTACGTACACGGACTGTTCATGGAGGGAGCACGCTGGGACACCCAGGTAATAATATAAGTCAACTTATTTTAACCATAACAAAACCCAAAGAACACGTTCTGTGCAAAAACCTCATCCAACCACAACCTCTAGATTATTGGTCACAATTTCTGTTCACTGCTTTCCCAGGGTGACTCTGAGGCATTCTGGTTTTCCAGCATGCTTCACCCCAATGAGCATCTCTATTCAAAGGCATGGCACCCGGGTCACATGACCCCTACTGAACAGTCATAGGTCAGCTGCTGGCAAGATGAAGAATAATTTGTTGCCCTCAATATAGTAAAATTTAAGCACACACATGTACACACTTCCAATGGTTCTCGCCCGATAATCAGCTCAGGGTGTGTACAGCGCGCGTCGTTCATCATCTGAATGACCGTCCTGGCGGATCCACAGACAATGTGCGATGAACGATCGTAATGCAAGTGAAGGGGGAGAGCGTGGAGCGGGGTGCCGCTCCGTTGCTCTACCCCTTCCCCTCTGCATAGAGCAGAACAGTGCTGTATGTATGGAGTGCTTAGTTGTTGGAAAGGATCGTGAAAGATCCTTTCCAACGACTATAATTGCACGTGTCTATGCGGCTTTAGACCTACAGTCCCCTTTAATACATGTTGAACACACACATAAAACACATAAATGAGAACATGTATTAGTATGAAGGAAGCCTGACACTAAACTACTGTTACTCGCCCGTTCTCTGTACATTATTCCTCGCTCCCTGACTGCTGGTCTTCCCAAAGCCTCATAACAATATTAGAGAACCGATCAAAGTAGGTCATCTGGCACATGATCTCAGTGTTTAGTTGCCTCCTCCTTCATGCAGGGCTTTTTTATACTAGAAAGAGTGCAAAAGACGCGGCCGTGCTCTAATTAACAAAGGACGTGCTTCAAGGTTGAGTGGCGGAGTGACATCCACCTCAAAGACAATCGACGTGTCAGGCGCTCCCAGCCCGGGATCAAGAACAATATGGAGAGATTTAGTCGCTCTTTGATATCCTCACTTTCAAAAAGCAGATTTAAATATGTCCCCAATTACTGCCATTTATCATCATTTCCACAATCAAAAGTCAGAAAAGTAAAGTTTTCTCACCATCTGCTGACTTAGAAGTGGGCTGAATACTGGCTGGTAGGAAGTCTGGCCCTGGACTGAAAGTGGATTTTGCAGCCTCCCAACCTTATTACCTTGAAGAAAGCATGGCAATGATCCATTCTGGGTACCCCGGTAGCATTTGGCCACTTGGGGTATCCTGAATCTCATATGAACTTGGGCTATAGGAGATTATTTTCATTGGGCCCCCAAATCATAAAAAATAGTTTGTTTCATATATCACACAGCGCTCCTCGCTCTCTGTGCTAGCACAAAGGAAAATTGCACCGGCACTATTTTTGGCAACATACCACTACAGCAAATCACAAGGAGTTTCCCTATACTATAGATGTGTCAGGGTGCAATTAAGAATAAATAGAAATGCAGCACAACACACAAATACGGCATGTTACATGCTAAAGACGTCTTATTACATGCAATATAGTCCCAGGGAGCCCTTAAGGGGCATGTATAGCCAAGAAAAAGTTTATTTTGGAATAGCCATACTTTATAACAGACAGCCAAACTAACAGGTTCTCTTTAACCTCACAAATCAGCTGCTCGGCCTTGTTGGGATAACTTTATAAAGTTATGGAAATCATGTCAGTCTATGGCCTTGGCCCCAACACACAAATATATATTAATGAATATAAACTCGCCGGATATTCGGATTAATTGCCCCACACAATTTATAACAACAGAGCACACAAAATATCTTCTCCAGTAAACACATTAATAAGCTCCCTCCGTCCTCCATTTATCATTAAAATCCGTAATCTCCCCTCACGCTATTCATCTCAATATTATCACCTCGTTTATCTGGCAATACAACGCGGCTTCTGGGTGCCGGAGCAGAATGCAGAACGCCAAATTCTCGGGATGTTGTTTCCATGGTAATTTATAATCAGATGTGATGTCATTCCCGTTCAGGGAACGATGTCTACAGAGAAGGAATTCTTAATAATACAAAGCACAGAGGATCAGTAAAAGGGGAAAATTTCAAGGGTGGGATGGACCCAGATTGTGGTTGAGGGGTAATACACCATGTGACCGAAACTTCATAGACATCTGACAATCACACCAACTATATGGCCAGAGGTAAGTGACACCCCACCCTACAAATGATGAAGTTAAGTTGTCCCCAGTAAAAGGTCCTCTTAATTCTACATCATACAAAGACAAGTTGGACATGTTTTGGCAATAACCCTTTTCGGTTCCCCCCATGACTGTGCCCCGGGGTAGAAAGCCAGCTCCATAAAGACATGGGGTCTCCAGTTTGGTGGGGAGGAATTAGAGTATCCATCACAGAGCCCTGAACCCAACCCTACTAAACTTCTTTGGGATGAATTGGAATGGTGAGCCAGGTCTACTCATCCAACATTAGTACCTGACCTCACCAATAGGGGGCAAATCCCCACCATCAGTACCTGACCTCACCAATAGGGGCAAATCCCCACCATTAGTACCTGACCTCACCAATAGGGGGCAAATCCCCACCATCAGTACCTGACCTCACCAATAGGGGGCAATTCCCCACCAACAGTACCTGACCTCACCAATAGGGGCAAATCCCCACCATTAGTACCTGACCTCACCAATAGGGGGCAAATTCCTCACCACCAGAAAAGTAGAAGATGGTATAGGTGGCAAAGGAAAAGGGGTCATGGACTCCATTATAATGGCCATGGAGGGGTTGGGGTGGCAGCTTCGTATTAATAGCCATGATTTTTTTTTCTTTTGGGGGTGGGGGGCACCACATATTAATGGCCATGGGAGGGAAGTGGGGCAACTCTATTTAAATTGACATGATTCTGGAATGGGATTTCCAACAAGCTCCTATTGGTGCAATGGTCAGGTGACCACAAATGTTTGGCTGTTTAGCGTATTCTCTAAACCAAAATCCTCCAATAACAAGCTACCCCCATATCGGAATAAGCATCAGGGTGGCCAAGTCAGTATAATTACTGTCTTACAGCTTTGGGGTCCCAAGTTTAAACCTCAGCCAGGACACTCACTGCATGGAGTTTGTTTGGGTTTCCACACAAAAGAACCAATGATAATGATAGGTTACAATAGCTGGGTCATCCTGTATAGGCATCGGAAGTCACATGACCTTGGAAGCTAGGCAGGGTCAGGGTAGGTCAGTACGGGAACGGGTGACCACCTGGGGATATTTGGTGCTATAGGGTAAGGGAGGAAAATCATTTACCCCCTCCATACCCTGTAACACTGAATAATGGCGGTCCAAGGCATTGCTTGCCCTTCCCTCCTGGTAAACCCAACCAGGAGCGGGTGGTACTAAGGGGCCATTATTGTGTGCCCATCACCCCCAACCCCCTACTGTACAGTCCAAGAACTCACTTATAGGTCCTGGGAGCCCAGCAGCAGTGTATCAGTGCAGCGGGGTGACACCTTTATACAAACCATGAATGTAAGGTGAAAGTTTGTACGGATTGTCTCGGTAACAATATTTTGTTGTCCCTTTGCAGACCGGAATTATTACCGACGCCAGACTAAAGGACCTGACCCCCGCCATGCCCGTCATCTTCATCAAAGCCATTCCAGTGGACAAACAAGACACCCGCAATGTCTACGCTTGCCCTGTCTATAAGACGCGCCAGAGGGGGCCAACCTACGTCTGGACATTCAACCTCAAAACCAAAGAGAACCCGTCAAAGTGGGTGCTGGCCGGGGTAGCTCTGCTTTTACAGATCTATACAAATGGTGCAAACTGTAAACCCCCCTCCCCCCAGCACACCCAGAGACATGGACTTTACCCACTGGCAGCAGACACTTTATACTGTGTATTGCACTAAAAGATCATCAGAGACTTCCGGTATTGGAGGGAAGATGCAATGTTGTTCTATTTCCGGTTTTATTTATTTTGTTATGTAGTTAAAATAAAGATTCTGTCCTCAGGTGCCGAGGTCATCGTCTAATGTAAAAGTGGCCCAATAAGAGGGGGGACTCCAATAAGAGGGGGGGTCCAGACTTAGAGGAGGGCTCCTAATATAAAATGTTGATGCTCATGGAAAGAGGAGTCATAGTATGAGGGGGGGGGGCTCCTGATATAAAGCAGTTTGTTCTAAATGTCTAGGGCCCTGTTAGAAATTATTATGGGGCCCACAGATTTGCAGCTAGAAGATCATCAGGCAGGGGCCAAATTCCACATCGGGGCCCTTGGATCTGTAAGCTACAACTCTGCTTTATTGTAATGTGTGCGGCCAGGTTGTCACTTATACAAAACAGAACCCAGAACTAAACTCATCATTCGGGATTAATATTATTATTATTAAACAGGATTTATATAGCGCCAACATATTACGCAGCGCTGTACATTAAATAGTGATAACAATGTCATATAAATGTAGCAATTGTTCTGTAATAAAGCTATGAGGCCACGCCCCCTTTAACAGCACAGCGAATGAGGTCCATAACAGGAAAAAAACAATCCCACTCTCATCATGTTATTGGGCAATGCTTTTTCTTTTTAACCCCACCCCTCATTCCTTTTGGCCACTCCCCCTTTGTACAGATGCGCACCTCTACCTAACGACACGTCCCATGCTGCCTTCAGCTTCCTCAGTGCTGCAGGTTTTGTGTCGGTGCAATGTGGCATCAGAATGAAGAGTGACAACAATGCTTCTGCTTAGAATGTGTTGTCAGCCTACAACCACAAGACAAGAAATTAGTAGGACCACCGATTAAAATAAAAATGTCTGTAGAACAATGGAAAAGATGGAATCCCTGAACAACAAGTGCTTTCCCTTTACTCCATCAGTGCTGGGGTCATGTGACACCACTGGGCCAATCACACGGGGAGCCCATAGCCCTGTGTAAGCTCTGACTTTGTGGCTCATACTTTTCCCAGCACCCAAAGGGACAGCAGGGGGTGAAGGGGCAATTAAGGAGGTCACAATATACCCCAATGGGTGGGGGCTCATTTAACCCCGCCCCGCATTGGCATGTGATGAAGGATTATATTTGCTGGTATATATTGTAACAAGAAAAAGTAATAAATCCCCCCTCCCCCTCTATAACAATCGCCGCTCCGCTACAAACATTCCCAACGCTGCACACAAACATTCACCATTAAAGAAAAAAAGGGAAAACATTCCCCTGACATTTTGGAACATTAATATCGTGTAATAAATGTCACTTAGCATTCACCTCAATTATCCCTGAGTCGTTATTCAGCGGATTTCCGCCGGCGGTGAGTCAGGCGTTCCGTGAAATGCGTCGGCTTTCAGGATAATCCAATTGACATTTGAAGTTCGGAACACGAAGTTCACCTAAAATTGTAACAACAACAAAAATTTAAAAACAGCCCCAGCGGGAGGGGTAAAAAAACAATGTAATGAAATTTAAAGGAGAACTCCTATTGTCATTATCACAGTTACCTGGAAGTTACAGGGACTTACAATCAGGATGAAGAACCGAAACATCCATCCAATTACACAAAACAAATATACAATGTATATCTGTGGAATGTATTTGCTGTTCCATATTTTGATTACCATATAGCAGGTGTAATGGCTCCTTACAGTATAGAAAAATGTAACAACCCCCCCATCCACATCCCCAGCTGACTCATTCCTGCCCCTCCCTCCCCCAGTCTCTTGCACTGTCCCTCCCTCTTGGAGTCTAATTGGCCAGATTTTCCCCTCCCTCCTCCAATCTAAATGCCTCTATGGTGCCTCTCCCAGTGGTAGGCTGCTGCTCCTCCCTTGCTGAGCCTGATTGGCTCCAGTGTTGCCCCTCCCTCCTCCAGTGATTGGCTCTGGTGCTGTCCCTCCCTCTAGGAGCCTGGCTTTGGTACTGCTCCTCCCACTTAGTCTGATTGGCTCTAGTACAGCCTCTACCTCTATGATTCTGATTGGCTTCCAGTGTTGCCTCTCCCCCTCCCAGTGATTGGCTTCACTGCTGCCCCTCCCTCCCCTAGTGGTGCTGTGCTGGAATTACAGGAGGATAATGTCAGGACAGGTTTGGCTTCCTTCTCCACAGAGATTCAGATTTTCCATTAAATTTAGTGCTGGGAGCCATCTCAGCACAGGAAGCCCCCAGGGGATACATTGGGGCCCCGGACATCTGGCAGCCCATAGCACTCCCCTTGCCTCTGTCCCTTTGAAGGATCTGTCTGACTGCGGATAATTTATCTCAATCTATCGCCCAGCGTTCATTAATGGAGCAGAGCCAAAGTCTGATTGTACATGGCGGCTCCGCACTCTGACAATAAGGAGATCGGACAGCGAAGGTCATTCACAGCTCTGAAAGACTTCCCGAAACTCCGCCATAGAGATCTGAGGATGGGGATAACATGAGCTGCTGCAGGGACCCCCAGTCTCTGTCACCCCCCATACTTGCTGCACTATGGATTCATAGGACAAGCATGCACCCAGTGAAGTCTGCATCCCTTCCCAGCAATCGGATCCAATGGCTGCTTCCATATTACTATGGGTGACAGGTGCACTTTAAAGCCAAATTCAGGCCAAATAAATGTTATGTGTTGCCCCACAGAAGAAATTTCTCTTCACTTCCTGTGTGGTCACAGGGACAGGATGATGCTGATCCAATAGGATTCCATTTTTTGGGTACGCAAATATATAAATACATTTTGGCTGGAGTGGAGCTTTAAAGGGGAATCCCTGATTTTACCAGGGTGGCAAACATTAATGACTTATAGACAATGGTGGATGTATCCAGCAGGGGGCACCTGTGCAGAACTGAGTTTGGGCCCTCATGAGCTTCTGTGGGGCTCTCATTGGACCCTGTGTACTGGACCAGCACCTTTTAGCTCCTGCAGCCGTGGGGTATCAGAAGTATCTATTACTAAGTAATTCATTCTCCCCCGGCCCGGGTATTGAGCAATCGTCCTCTGACCAATAGCATCATCCAAGCGGCAGTGGGAGCAGCCAGGTCTCTGATTGGCTGAGGTATCCTGGGTCAGGGAAAATAAGGTAATGACCCTGGAGTGGGTGACAACATGAAAACCTCTATATGGAATATTTGGACTTTTGGAGCGTTCGGCCCTTTAATTCTGTGCTTCATCTTGAAGTGACCCCGGAGTGTCACCAATAAGGGGAGGGGTTATTGGAGGGCACATGAGTGGGAGGGGCTTTGTAGAGAGGCGGAGACTAATCTATAACACCCAGATTTGGGACATAACTGTCCCAAGCTCATAGCAGGACCCGTCACTGCCCCCCTTACCCCACTTCTGAAATACTCTGCACTGCTATGTAGATTTTTTTTAGGGACACTTTACATTTTATTTCCTTCTGTCCCCCCCTCAGGAACCCCCCCCCCTCAGGAAACAGATACTGTTGTGTTGTGAGATCAATAATCCATAGTGATTCCTGTGACATCCCTTAAGATTCATTTCCATACTATCTCAGATTTTTAACCAATCCCCTGAAGAAGCCGACAGGCGAAACGCGTTGGGTTACAAGACGTCTTTTTCTCTCTTTTGTAATTTGTATTAGGGATATCACTGTATAGCCCATCGGTCACTTGTCCCATGATTTTACATATGGGAACCATTTATAACATTGTACTAGTTTATAATGTGCTAGCTTCTTTTATTACAAGATTATTGTGCCGCAGCTGTTCGTGGTCTTTCGATATTGTACACTCTTTGGGGGTAGCGGCCTATTATATAGCGGAGGAAATGTGATTAGCACAACTCCTAAACTATCCTCCTTCTGAGATACAATATATCACTTCCTGTCCCGTCACCAGAAGAGGAAGTAAGGGGAGGCCTAACCAGACAAAGGGTCCCGGCATCCGGCCAATCAGAGAGCTTCCACCGGCTCCTCTATTCTGAGACCCATTAAGTTACTTCCTGTGTTCCTGCACAGGAAGTGAGGCCAAATCTCCTTCACCCTAAAAAAGTGTAACCACAAAAAGTTGCAGTGACTTTTCTTGCAGCGCTGAAAGTTTTCCTCCAACTTTTTCAATCAGAGAAAATAAAAATAATTGTTTTGTGAGCAGCAGGTTGTGTGAGAGCTCCGCACATCACGGCACTTTAATCTGCAGCAATTAGATTTCCCCTAATTGGGTCCCGGCAGTTCCCTTCCATGTAGTGCAGCTCATTATTACCCCAGACAGGTGTTCAGGGAGAGATTTTATTTCTAGAGATTCCACAAAATAAACAAATGTGCAGCCGAGTGTTTGAGGAGGATGAGGGACAGGAAACATCTGTCTGCAGAAAATGAGTTCTTGCCAAGCAAATCTTAGGCTACAACCAGGCAATTCTGGAAACATAAAGGTCACCCAATAGTCACTTCAAAGGGTATCAAATAGGAAAGTCTAACAACACTCAGACATCAATCAGGAATTCTTTCAATACAAAATCTGTAAATGCAATTCTCACAATACGAGGTCAACAGATAGGAAAGCCCAACAATAAGTGGCCAAAGATTGGCAAATTCTGACAAATCAAGGGCAACAAATGGGCAATTCTGACAACATTTTGGCAACTAATGGGCAATTCAGGCTATCCAAGGGCAGTAATTGGCAAACTCAATACCTAAGCAACAATAAGGGAATTTTCACAATAGGTCAACCAATGGGCAACTCTGACAATATGTAGGCAACAAGCGGGCAGTTCAATTATTGGGCAACTGGGCAACTCAAGCCCCACAAATGGGCGACTCTGATAATAAAAAGTACAATGGATGGGCAATACTTACCACCTACCACATTCTTTATCAAATACCATGTTCCCAACTAATGGGGTAAAGTTTTGGCAGAAGAACAAGTTGATAAAAAAAGGATCTTCTGATCTGTAACCCTTGAGAGGCCTTTAAATCCTATTTTACCCCAAATTGAACACCAAATCCACCTTCATCACACCTTCCTCATTGACTACAATGTATTTCACCAAATTGGCAAAATTTTGGTAAATTATGCCAATTTTTGCTAAAATTTTGAAAAAAAAGCTCTCCAAGCTCCCTATTCTGGATGTTTCCATTCTTTCCAGGAGCCATCCCAGCAGCCATTGCTGATTTCACCTGGAAATACCAATTGCCTGGCTGTTATACCGAGTGCCATGCCATTTGTTCATCAAACCGCCAATGTCACCCTTACCGACTAAACGGAGACCAAACCTGCCTGGAATCCACCCAAATCTGAATATTCATTTCGGTTTCACACTTGTGAATATAAAACTCCAATGAAGCGGTAGGGGTACAGTGAAGTTTTCATCTCTTCGCCATAGATGACAAAATCATTTTTAGTCCAATAAATCTTTTATTTGTCCTCAGAACGCTGGGACGGCGTTGGCACCTGCGCCCATTATTAGAAGCTACGCTGGGAGATGTCTCCGAGGGATTCGGGTGTCACCCACAATATGTCTCTATAATATAATTGGCTCATTTCCAGCGGTAACACAATCAAGCCTGACCGCCGTCCCGGTGTAACCGCT
>NC_092860.1:1418556-1420767 GCF_032062135.1 Pyxicephalus adspersus
GCCATCAGTGTGCTGCAGGAAGGAAAAAACATTTCCTCAGTCTCTTCACCCCCAGATTGTAACTTTGTGCATTTCAGCATTTCAGACCAGGAATTTGATGGGGACCTTGAATGCTGCTGGTGAAGGGTCCATTTTTTAACATTTTACCTTAAATCTTTTTATATGTGTAGATTTCATTAAAGTAATCCCTGGTGATCCTGCCATGAAGGACATTATTTATGCACTTCCTGGTATAGGGTGACAACGCTTTGCCCTGTCTCCAATCTGTGGCCCTGCACTGCCCCCCCATTACAATAGCCCCTTTAGATATCAGAGAAGTGTGAAATTACCCGCATGATAACAATGCCAGCGGACAATCGCACCGGTGAGCCGGTTTTGTTTGGCTATTGATGTTTTATAATCACTTAAAGAATTTCCAAACTGACACGGCTGAGTTTGCATGATGGACAAAAATGTGGAACGGTCGCATTGCTCTGCTGCATTTTAATTTAGATGAGCAATCATTTGCATGAAATGCAAAAAAACTGAGCTAAAAATTTGCATTGCAACAGAAAGCCCAGCACTGGAGGTGACAATAATCTGTGGAATGATGGGGGGAGTCTCTGGGACCTTTATACAGCAAGTGGGGGGGCAGATAAATCTCCCCCATTACCGGCTCACGCACATGGCTCCTGGGCTGGGTGTCTGATACCCCTGATAGGCAGCCCATTGACCAATGAGGGAGCTGGGACAGCTGGCTGACAACACTGGTAGGGTCACATCTGCCTCTTCATTGACTCCCTGCAGTTGGCACCTTGCCAGCTGCTCGAGCACTCACACAGTTCATAAAGAACCAACGCCTGAACATGTGACCGCTGAACATGTGATCACTAATACCCTGCAGCCCCCATTCATTCTGTATGGGGCTGCCCATGCGCCAGCATTTCCTGGCATGAGGAAAAGGCAAACACACCAAAACCTCAGTGCCAGGGTGAGGCCATTGTAATACATAGAACCTCCAGAGGAGAAGTGAAAGGATGGACATGACCGAATCCCCTGAATACACAACGGGTCAATAAGGATCAGGAGGGTAGAACTATGAAAATCAAGAATTTCAAACTGATGGGCAATTAAACCGTCCGACCCAACTTCCCAATAAAGCAAATTATGAAAGTCGATGGTGGAGCACAATGGTGGAGGACAAAAGTCGGTGCAGCGGGATTGGAGGATGGCTATGAGCTCCATGTTGGTGCAGGGAAAGGATAAAGGGGTACGAAATGTTCCTCCACCGTTATTGCTCCCAGGGAGGGATAATGCCAAAATGGGGGGCTTGGCCATGTACAGGTGACATGTCACCGATTCCAAGATGATCCAAAGATGGAGGGCAGCACCAGCGAAGTGAATGCTGAGAGAGAATAGAGAATGTCCAGGGAAAGAAGGAAGCCGTGTCTGCAGGAACTTAGTCCAAGATGGACAACAAGCTGGAGATCCATTGCCGAATGGAGAAACCATCATGGAGGATCCAATCCACAACCTGCAGCTGGGAATTTGGTGTTACACGCGGAAAGAAAGATCTTTACAAAAGGAAGAAGTCAAAGACCAAAAAGATTTAGAACCCTTCACCCAAATATGGGACTTGTCGTTGTCCCACAACATCAGGCAAAGAAAAGATTTCTAACTCAAGGAATGTTCTGCCAATTCCCAGAAGAATCCAGTGAACAAAAAGAATGGAGGTCATGGGGAGCAGAATCTGCCATTGCTTTAGCAGTTCAGAACCCATAATGAACTCAGGGAGGCCACACACAGAACTACAGGACCGACCCAGGAGGAGGAATAAAGGTGAGAAGTTCCACCAAAGGACAATTATGAAGGTGGAGTGATAACTTAATAATAATAATGTGAGATAAATAGACTAGCTTCAGGAATATCACCACAGAGCAGCATAGAGAGTGATGAATAGAATTCACATGAATCTTCTGATGAGTGTAAAGAAGTGTGAATACCCCTCATAGAACAATGGCGGAGAGTTCAGGAGTAACCTGAAGAAATCTGCTGATACCACAATCATCATTGGTCAGAAGTCAGCCACTGATAATCTGGACTTTCCACATTGTCTTCATGGCAGTTGGGTCATCCAGCTCGAAGTGTCCCGAGTGACCCCAGCCAGTGGCAGTTTAGTGTCCCTCAGGATCTGGGGTTTCTGGGGTGCACTGGCTAGGTCCTCCAAGTGTC
>NC_092860.1:1421616-1451871 GCF_032062135.1 Pyxicephalus adspersus
CAAGTGTCAGTGTGTCATTGTCCTGGGGCCACCATGTGTCATTTGTTTCATTACCCTGAATCCCCAAAGTCTCAGTTTGGCTCGGTCCTGGGATTCCGGGGTGCCATTGTATGACCATCAAATGTCCTTGTTCCTGTTCCAGGAGCCCCAATGGTCAATATGTAATTATCCTTTGGACCCCCAAGTTTCTCTGTCATTGCTCTGGGACCCCCCAAGTGTCATTGCTGGTCCACCAATTATTAAAAATTATATTTTGCACTCCCAAGTTTTGTGCCATGTGTCAATATGTCATTTCTTTAGAGTCCGCAAGTCTTGTGTCATTTCTCTGAGACCCCAAATGCCATTGTTGGACCATCAAACTTCCTTGTTTTTGTTCTGGGACCTCCAGGTCATTGTTCCAGCACCCCCGAATTTCATGCCATGTTTTAGTGCCAACTGGACCCCCAGCAGGAAGTTCTTTTGAATTTATCTTAGCAATTATCTTTTTTACATCCTCCAAATTTCCCCGCGTGTTTTGCATAAATCTTTGTTTTTTTCCTGAACCATTTGCTGCAGGCCAAACATTGAGATGAAAAAATGACAATTCAGATGAAAAAGCTTCTCCTCCCCTCCAGGACAAAATACATAAAATGCGATGTGCTGGTTTATTAGTGAGAAGAAGCAGCTTGCTGTCACTTTGTGATAATCATGGCGTACGAATCCTGCGAGCATTTATACATCGATGTGGAGGACTATATTCCCAATGTGGTGAGACCGCCCAATCCGTCCAATATTCCCAGCTCATCATGGGAACGTCCAATGGTCACCTGCAACTATTGCATCTACTCTGTCAGACCGGCCGTGAAAACTTGTCTGCTGTGCGAAGCCTCCTTGTGCCAGCAACATCTCCAGGTCCACAGCCAGTCACCAGAACACGTCATGAGCATCCCGCTCAACTTTGTGGGGAGATTGAGGAACTTCAAATGCTCAATTCACAACGAGGCCAAGCAATACTACTGCTTGAAAGACAATGTCTGTATCTGCAAGTCCTGCTCCATGGCTGGGAAGCACAAAGGTCACCAGGTGGAGTTACTGGATGAGGCAATGGAGAGGAGGATGAAAGATCTGAGGAAGCTTCTGGAGATAATGACCTCCAAGAAAAGCAGAATAGACAAGAGAGTGCAGAGGCTTGTGCAGCAGAGAGAGGAGGTGCAGGATAGGGCCACTGTGGTCACACAGAGGGTTGCTGTCTTGTTTAATGACGTCCGGAGACAATTGGATGAGTTAGAGAGGAAATTGGTGCAAGAGATTTCAGCAGAAAAAGCGAGAATCACTGGCCCGTTCGCTCATCTCATCCATCAGCTCCAAATGCAGCAACAGGAACTTTCCCAGAGCATAGCCAAGATGGAGGATCACATCAACCTGTCCGACCCATTGACAATCCTGACCGAAACCAATGGAATGGAATGTTTGGAACCTAAACACGGAGAGAACCTGATCTACGACATGGAGGACATGGACGAAGGTCTGATCTCTGCCATGTTCCACAGATCCTTTAATGAGATCATGGAGACAATCAAGACATCTCAAGGCTCCTCAGATCTCCTCCTGGATGTAGAAACGGCCGCCAATGACGTCTACCTCTCCGGTGATAAAAAAACCGTCTCCTGGTCCAAGATCAATCAACGCCGACAGAAACAAGCCACCAGGTTCAAGAACCTCCAGGTCCTCAGCACCAGGTCCTTCACCTTCGGGCGCCATTACTGGGAAGTGCAGAGCAGCGAGTCGGGGGAGTGGATTATGGGGGTGAGTTACCCCAGTGTGGAAAGAAAGGGGGCGCAGTCGGTGTTTGGAAGCAACAACAAATCTTGGTGCTTGGCCTGGAAAGACAAAAAACTCTCCGTGGTGCATGACCACAAAGCCAAACATTTCCTCAATCTCTTCCCCTGCCACAAGGTGGGGATATACCTGGATTACGAGGGGGGTAGGTTGTCCTTTTACAAACTCGATGACCCCATCAGACACTTACATACTTTTACAGCCAACTTCAGTGAGCCGCTCCTTGCTGCGTTCTCCGTTCAGCGCGGCTGGCTGAGAATTAAAACTTAATACCCCATGTTGTGGATGTGAGAGGTCATAGAGGGGAGGCTGCACTGCCTGCAGGACCGTGCCTGGGGGCCACATCACGGTACAATCCTCCATGTTCTAGGGGCCCTCTGGCATCAATCTGAACAGTCTTTAGTATAGAAGAGAATGTTTCCAATGCAGGTGTGATGAAAATGCTGAAGATGTGAGATCACCTACATCTGTATATCTGTAGATATTAAAAACTGAAGATAGAAAGTTTTTTTTAGTTTTGGATAGAATAGTGAAGGGTTGGAATTTCTGCCAGGCAATCTTGATTTGGCTACAGACCCCAGATTTACATTTGTGACAGTCTCAAGTAAAAATCTGTGCAGCTGTCATGTTGACATTGTTAATGATCCATCCAACTGCCCCCTGTTGTTTTCTAAGGGGGGGGGGGGGGGGCATGGTACTCATTGTAGATCTGCTGATCTCCTCCAGACTTTTAGCCACTTCCTGTCTACAGCCTCACATTTCTCCTCCCAACCAAATTCCTGAAAGTGACAACTGTGAACTATGTATATGCAATGTGTGTGACTTGGGGTCTCCACTAGGGGGTGCACTGACAGGGTTACAATGCAGGGGAATAGTTAAAGGTTGTCATCTGTACAGGAAGTGTCTGAACAAGGACCTGCATGGCAGGATCACCAGAGATTATTTTAATGATCTTTTGTGTACACAATGTGATTTTCTCTTGATAATTTTTACAATCAATATTCCCATCAATCAATAAATTGATCCTTTGCAATAAACAAGTCCTAACAGGGAATATGACAGTTGCACAGCCTGATTCTGTGTCAGGGTCATAAACTTATTGATCTCAGGTTAATCAAGGTCACTATACCCGAAGCGTTTCGCCCCCTTGTGAGTTCTACAATTCGGCTCCACTAGAGGGCGACGTGTGTGAGTTCTTGGGTCAGTTGGGTTCACCTGGAATCAATGAAGTTTTGACACAAATTGATCTCAGTCCGGAAAATAGATGATGACC
Source organism: Pyxicephalus adspersus (assembly GCF_032062135.1). Taxonomy (NCBI): domain Eukaryota; kingdom Metazoa; phylum Chordata; class Amphibia; order Anura; family Pyxicephalidae; genus Pyxicephalus; species Pyxicephalus adspersus. Next base: position 1,424,708 of record NC_092860.1, read on the forward strand.
CAACAAAGATAGTGCCGTCCTTCTGGATAGAAAAGCGGGGTTCAGTGATCTCTGTGAGAATTACCAATCACGCTCTATCCAATGACAGGTCCACTTTATTACCTGTGTAAAGTGAATGATAATTAATTTGGGGTTTCTGTTTTGGGGGAGGGGTGATGATTCCTCTCTATTGTTATCATTTCCCAATTTGTAGCTAAAACTCAGCAGCTGGAATCTGATTGGTGAAACTTTTAGTCTTGCATTATCTGTAACAATAATTTTCAATAAAAGATTTTTTTATCAGAATGTTTCTTCGGTCTCTTCCTGCACCCTCAGCCAGCAGCGGTCAGACCGCAGGGACCCGCACAGGGCCACCTCGGGGGACAGAGGCGGCACATTGGGGAATGCGGGGACACAGGAAGCTGGAAAATGTTGATTTTCATGTTTTTCTGGCATTGAGCTGCGCCCCAGGTTGGGGCATATACAGCACATACAAAAACCATTGAATGTACTGATATTATCAGAATGCATTCACATCATCCAATCCAGAGATGGCCTCAGCTCTCCACCATCTATATTATTGAAGGGGGGGGCTGGAACATAAAAAAGATTTGGGTTAATTTAAATCAGTTCATGAATATACTCACCAGGGCGGCCTGCAGACACCCCGTGACATCCCGTGTCCCCGGTGCAGGTAGGTGATGCAGCGCACAGGCCGAGACATCGAGTTGTCACCGGGGACCCTCTCATGACGGTCTAATCAGATGCTGATTGTGGCATCTGATTGGGGAAAATTGGATCATCTCAGCCTAAAAATAAGACTTCCAGGCGGAGGGGGCTCAGGTGGTGCACAGCAATGATTGCCCAGCGGGGGGCCCTCTTCACGCATGCTAGGTCTGCATTACAGGTATGGGGGGGTCACATTTTCTACTCCTCTTCTTGATTTTAAAACTTCTTGGGACAGAAATGGGGCCGATATTTGGAAGGTACGGGATAGGTGAGGAGCTGATGCATTTTGCTGCAGGCAAAGATTCTAATCCTTCCTAGGTGGCAGAGTCACAGCGCTGCAGTGTGAAAGGGAGAAGATGGGGGGTCATTCTTTAATAAAAATAATTTATGGAAACTAAAAACTCTGCAAATAATCAGTTTAAATACTTCACTTTTCTCGGCTTTTAATGGCCATTTTTAATTTGGTGACAGGGTCTCTTCAAAAGCTTTGTTACAGCCAACCGAATCCTATAGGGAGACAACCATGGGTAAGAAGGGGGGTGGTTGGGCACTCAGTCCTATAGGGGCAGCCCTGGGGGTGGAGGGGGTATTGGGACACTGGGTCCTAAAGGGGGGGGAGCCCTGGGTGTGGAGGGGGTAGTTGGGCACTCAGCCTTATTGGAGGACAGCCATGGGTGAGAAAGGGGGCGATTGGGCACTCAGTCCTATAGGGGGGGGAGCCCTGGGTGTGGAGGGGGTAGTTGGGCATTATACGAGCAGTGAAGCATGAGACGAATTGATTTTTTTTTCATATAAAATTTTACCCCCAGCAAGGTGTCTTTTTGCCCCGCCCATGAAACATGCCCCCTCATCCCCTGTCTGTCTTCCAGACTTGCTGGCCATTTGTGACCGCGCATTGAGCGCCCGTTTTGCCATAACTTGGGTTGAGATTTGCAGTACAAGGCTGTTCAATGGCCTTTTATTGTTGTCGGTGTCTCGGGGGGCCGCGGCGGCCTCTGGCGGTACATTGGTCGCGTGCTGATAATAGCTTTGCTTTCTTAGAAGTCAGCAGTGGACGGCGGCACCGCTCGCCCCTCTACCCGCCATATGGGCACAATTTCCAAAGCTTGCTGAACAAGGCCTGTCACATCCCATTCACATCTCCGGCCGGAAAGGAGCATCCAATGAAGGACTTCTCTGCCCTCCCGGACCCTCAGCATTGGACGACCTTCCGTAAAGAGAAAACAACCAACATCCAGAAAATAAAATGAGATCTTTGGAAATACAATGCAGCCATCGATGATGTAAATGGGATTTATATCTGCCAGTCACATGATCTCATGGAGTGCCATTCAGGGTGCAAAGGGCCAAATGTTCACCAAAACCTGACATGAATGACAAGCACACAGGGGCACTTCCTAGGCTTAATGCCCAATATTAGGCATGTCCATATTATTAGAGGGCTGCATCCCACTGTTCTGGGTAGGGGAGACCAGTTGCACCTGGTTCTATGGAGGGACAACTGTGGGTAGGGACTGGAGGAAAAAAGGGATAATTGTGCATCAATTGGTGATGTGGGAGCAGAATGGGTACTCCGTCCTATGGGGGGACAGCCATGAGTGTGAAGGGGGCGCTTGGCTGGGCTTAATGCCCAAAGGTGGGCATGCCAAGGTAAATATAGGGCGGCGTTCCCTATGGCTTGTGGTTTTTGGGAGCAGAACCCCCCATAACCCCAGACCCTGTCCATGAAAGACTCTCATGTTTAACTTAACTCAGTAACTTAATGTGCACTTCTTTGTTTTTGACTCAATGCCCAATATCAGCTTGCAAATCCATTGTCCATGTAATTAGAGGACAGCATCCCTATTGGCTGGTAGCTTTTGGAAGTGTGGCATCCCTAACACCCCCCAACCCCCTGCCCATGAAGTGCTCTCTCCCATCATTTTGCACTCTCCACTCCACTTGTCAGCCATTTGTGACTGCATATTGCACACCTATTTGTTTGGGGTTACTACCCAATTTTGAGCTCACAATCCCATTTTGATTGGCTGGTGGTTTTTGGGAGCAGTGCCATCTCCAACACCAGCAGCCAATAGGAGCGCTCATTCTGTCACCGGATTTGGCACCTTGGCACTTATTTCTTTTTTCTAAATTGAAATCAGTGATAAAGAAACGCTTTGTGTTAATGGATTCAGGAAAGAAAGAAACATCAGAAACTGATCGGATCCTCACCTTCCAGCAGTGGGAAACAAGACGACATCGGAGCTTCTTTGTGAATATTAAAGGGGACAAACATTAAAATTGTCATAGAAATCAAAGTTTTATCAATCTCATTATTTCATAGACAGACCTTGTATTTATCTCAAGTCACAAACATATAGAACAAAATAATTCAAACCAAAGCAGCCTGAAGGATCCAAAGCACATTTCCTTTATTCAGATGTACAGTGTCAACAATGAATCATTTTCATAAGTCCCAACTTTCAGAAACGCGGGAAATACGCCAGGATTGAAAGTGGTTTTACCTTAATTTCATACATTATTACACAACGTACAGAAATGTTGCTCTTCCTAATGTACATTATATGTCAGCAGTTTAGTATACCATGAAACCGAGATGTCAGTGTAATATATAGATGACAATAGAACAGACGACGCATACCGAATGCCAAATCTAAAGGCATCGACGTTTTCTTGTGTTCCTTTTTTTTCTATCTCTAGCCTAAATTAAGGCAGAAAAAAAATTCCATCCTTAAATGTCTCTAATATTTCACAGCTTTTTATTGTATTCTGCAACTGACAAAATATGTTAGTTTTTATAATATTCTTTATGATAATTTATTGAGATGATAAAATGTTCTAGATTATATTGTGTCATTTGTCCCCACAGCCCCACAATAAAAATGAATAAACAGGGTTATTGCTGGTGTTTGATGTAATGATTAGTACATTAACAAAACAAGAAGAAAATGATGAAAAGGAAACTTACTTCAAACATAATTGAACCCAGGATCATTTGTGAAGCTGATTGCTTTAAAATGGTTGTCTAGAAACAGTAATATAATACTGTAATACGTTCTCTAAAATCTACTTTAAACTTAAACAATTAAAAAAAAATGTTAGAATATTCCACTCAATCAAAAAAAAAACTCAAAATACTACCGACTCTTTCCTGCAAATTAAGACTAGTGTACTAATATTTTCAAAAAGTTAAGAATACATTCATTGATTTTTTTTTTTAAAGTGTAATACCCCTGGAAGCCTGTAGGTGTCACTAGAGCTATTGCTGTCTGTCCAGTTTTGTTGACTATGGAACGCAGGGATTTTTTTTCTTTTTTTTGTACAGATTTTTTTTTTTTTTTTTCTGTTTGTAAAAAAAAAAAGTGTCACAAGCCTGCGATATGTGCGGGTAGCGTTGTCGTATTACTTTAGGTGATATTTAATTAAAAAAATTAGGCAAAATGAGACTTAGGTTTGAGAAATATGGCACAAGAGATCTTATACGGAGTTGAAAGTGAGATCGATCTCCTAACATTTTTATTCAAATCTACAGTGATTGAACGGCCTGTATTCCCAATGTAGTATAATTCACTTGGCTAATATATCTGGGAAAGTGGGCACAAGAAATGTCAGTTATGGGGTCAATGCACTTTTGAAGGGTATTTCACCCCATTGGAGTTGCCCTTTATAGGTCTTCTTGAACAACCAGAAATGTAATTACAACAAAGATCGTCCTTGGATGTCCACGAAGCATTGAACCCTATAAAAAAAAAAGTTGGGTCGAATACAATGGTCAACAGTCTATTTCCAAATTACAAAACAGCGTTCAGTGATGAGAAGATGGCACCGGATTATTAGATCTCAGAAAAAGTCCTTCCAACCAAAAAAATTGCAGATGGAAAAAGTTTCACGCGTCACGTAACATTGGAATAAAAATAAAAAGGTGAAAATCCCAAAGTTTTTTCATATAAAATATCCATACATAGGACGAGGGAGCGTGACATCTGTTCGGTTATTGGCTTGTCCAGTAATAAAAGTGCGCTGCTCGATGGCGGACCGCGTCTATATACACCTGCAGAGTTGCCGTTAAAAATCGTATGGGATGACGTATGGGCTCGATTAGTAGTATTGTGCTTTATTGAGACACACCCACTACATTAAAAGAGTGAACAATGTATAGGCACTAATAAATATTCCTTTAGAGATTATCCTTCCTGAAGATCCACCAGCACGCATTCAGGACCTCGACACCAAGGAGATGGTTAGTGGACGCCATGGCGGTTGGTGAATGATGTTGAGAAGCGACTACATGCTACAAGGATGAGAGGTTTTGGCCGTGGCCATGATGACCTTCGGTGAAGCTCTTCCTGGCTCTCAAAGTCTACATCTGTTGACCAATTTCATGTCGTTGGCTTCTTGCTGGTCAGGACTGGTTGCCTTCTTGTCTTTATGGCCCCATTGGTAGACTGAAGCACTGAAAAGCCCTTAGAATCATCCCATAAAACCAGATTTCCGTTCATTAGAAAAAAAACATTCTGCCAAATCCAGTTTAGTAAGACACTCGTTGACTCGAATGACGGTAATGGACAATTGACTCATGGAACATGAAGGAGGAGGTCTTCTTGGCCCACAAGGCCACGGTAGCGTGGTGTCCTGGGACTGCTTTAGTCTGTAACGAATATCTACAATTCACATTTGTTATATTTGTGTTATCAAACAGTCACTTCAGTTTTGCTAGCTGTGCGGTACTGTTGGTGATGCCCTGGAATATAGTGCAGTTGTTCCACTGTGTTGTGCCTCCGTGAAGCAAAGGCTTGACGCTTGGCGGCAGTTTGGTTGACACCCAACGTGTTATATAAGTTATTTGAGGCACTGGGATGGGAGTGCATCTTTGTCATCCGATAACGATCCAGTACTGGCGTGGAAACAAAGACATCGGTTTGAGAAATGGCTCTAGACATGGACTTCTCAGACTGGAACTCGGACCTCTTGAGGGTCATGGCCTTGTCTGGGGAGAGCAGGGGATCCTGAGAGTGCAGACGTTCGGCAGACAAAAGCTGCTCGTCGGACAAGATTCGGTCGTAGGGCATTCCGTACCCTTCTTCGGTCATGTTCTTTTCTGGAGACAAGACTCTGTCCTGAGACATGGCGCGCACCGGCCTCCTGGGCCGCTCTCTATAGTTGGGCTGGTCCTGAGTCATTTTGATGACGTTCAGTGGAAGCGTCCCCCGCGCGGCCAGATCCGGGAGATGTCGTCTTCTCATATAATAATCATCGGCCTCCTTCTCAGCTGCAACAACGAGAAACAGACAATTCAGAGCCCGGGAATCTGTACAATGACATAAGCAAAGCTTGAGGGCTGAAATTCAATATTTATCTGTAACAGATTGCAGTCTTTGAATTCCGATTAAAGAGTTCTGGAAATATAACAAAAGTGAGCAAATCACCAACAAGCCGCTTATATTTCTGCCACCCATATGATAAGCGCGCTTCAATTTGTGAGCTCACAGGAAAGCTGATAAGTGCCATAGGTGCAAACTTTGGAGGTCAGTAAAATATTGGGGGAAATTTCAGCCAGCTTTGTCACATGAAATGATCAAAAACATGATTTGAAATTGGTGATAGGAAATAAAATAAGCAAAAGGTAATTTTGTATTGGAAAGCAGGACAATGGCGGAGAGAGATCATCATGATGATGCGATGAGAACACAACAGCGAGGTGACAAATGATGAGATGATGGCATGATACAGTGATGGGAAAACAGTGACTGGAGGATGTGGTGACAAATGACAAGATGATGGGATGATAAGGAGATGGATGACAAGGTGATGGGATGATAGGGTGACGGTATGACCTGGTGTCAAATGATGAGGTAATGGGATGATGAGGTGATGGAATGATATAGTGATGGGGGAACATGAGTGATGAGATGAATAGGTGATGGGATGATAAGGCGATGGATGACAAGGTGATGGGATGATAAGGCCATGGATGATGAGGTGATGGGATGATGAGGTGATGGGATGACCAGGTGATGGGATAATGAGGTGATGTGATGATGATGTGACAGTATGACGAGGTGATGGGATGATAAGGCCATGGATGATGAGGTGATGGGATGATGAGGTGATGGGATGATGAGGTGATGGTATGACCAGATGATGGGATAATGAGGTGACGGTATGATAAGGCGATGGATGAAGAGGTGATGAGATGACGAGGTGATGGGATGATATAGTGATGGGGGAACCTGAATGACGAGATGATGAGGTTATTACCTCAGGATGATGAGGTGATGGGATGACGAGGTGATGAGATGACGAGGTGATGTGATGATGAGGTGATGGGATGATGAGGTGATGAGATGACGAGGTGATGTGATGATGAGGTGATGGGATGATGAGGTGATGAGATGACGAGGTGATGGGATGATGAGGTGATGGGATGATGAGGTGATGGGATGACGAGGTGATGAGATGACGAGGTGATGGGATGATGATGTGACAGTATGACGAGGTGATGGGATGATATAGTGATAGGGCAACATGGGGATGAGTTGATAAGGCGATGGATAACGAGTTGATGGGATGATGAGGTGACGGTATGATAAGGTGATGGATGACAAGGTGATGGGATGACGAGGTGATGGGATGACATAGTGATGGGCGAACATGGTGATGAGATGATGAGGTCACAAATGACGAGGTGATGATGATAAGGCGACGGATAACGGGAAACATTGACCACACACGAAACTGTTGGATGGAGTCCGGCTTTTCCAAGCAATACAATCCTGACCAAGCTGCTACATTGTAATATTTATATCATTGGGAGATTGAAGATAAGCCGAAAATTAATTTTATCCGCAACACTAAATCCAACATTGTGAATGAAGTCAGACCTCACCCCTGGAGGGACAATGCCGATTTATTGCTGGTAGGTATGAAATAAATAAAATTAAATTCTGTAAAAACCTGTGGGGTATTAATACTGTTTGGCGGGGGCTACATTTTTTTGAATGACCCAACATTTGGGGATAAATAATATAAGGTTCCTTACAACCCTGGAGAGATCTTGCAAGACTGGCCAATTATTGGGGTGAATATGGTAACCACTTAGTTCCCCCATCACCTTACTACCCTATCAGGGGGCAGAAAAGGATTGCAAGGAGACTGAGAACAATCAGGAACAAAATGACTCCAAACATCATCCATTCATTACAATATAAAGGGGCACTATGATGTTTTGAGGTCAATTTTATTAATTTTTTTTAACTTGATAATAATTTAGTTTGCTGAATGCTTAACACTGCAGGTATGGACTTTCTATGGATGTTATATATAAGAAGCTGAAAATGTTTCCTTTCCTACCAGGATAAAAGAGGGGCTAGCAGGACCCCCCTCCCCATTACTCTGACGCTTTCAGCTCTGTGATTGATAGGCCTCCCAGTTCCTCATGGTGTTGGCGAATCTGAAGCTGAACAACCAGATGGTATTATAGGTGGTGACATGAGGGGTGGTGACAGGGTCCCCTACAATGGGCCACACAGGCTTCTCTGCCCACCAATGTCATGCAGTCCTCCCCTAACCCCTCCAGGAGGATGGGGATTAATGTGCCACCCATATCAGGAGGGTGGTTGCTGCTGCAATCGATAGGACAGGTGTGTAATAGGCACGGGTGGAGTTCTCCTTTAAACCCCAATCTGTAAGTGCTCACATACAGATGGCGATGTCTATACTCCGCTCCGGCCCTACCCTTGACCTGGATTGTGAGCGGAGGAATGCAGAGTGTCAGGTTTAGAGAGAACACTGAACATTTCCAGCTTTTCTGACCTAAAACAGGAAAATTCTGCACACTTAAAGGGATTTCCCCTGGAAAATAAGTTAAATATTCCCCTTGTATGATACAGGGCCAAGCTTTTCATGTTATCATTCACCCATTTTCAGGCTCTCAGCCAAATCAGCGAGCCAAACACCTGCAGAGCCCTAGGCCATGGCGATGTTTAACCGCATGCCCCGGAATTACAGCAGGAGTATCCGTGTTAAAGGATCCCCCCTCTACAAATAGTGAAACCCACATCTGTATTTCATAATAAACTCAGCGAAAGTAACCCCTCGCATTTACCAGGGGTGTCTAAAGAAAAACTCTGCATTGCCCTGGCAGGGCCACATCTGGCTCAGATATAAGAATTTGGAGCGTTATATATCTCATAGAAGAACATTTTATAATACGAAGGGAACGCCGAGGTTTTATCACATTTCATTCTGAACATTTCCTTTACTTTGTGCAGTTTATTTCCCTCTGATGAATCCCTTGGTGAATGTTATCTCCCACGCGGTATTCTATGGGAATGTATGGTGGCGGGAACAATTGCAGCAATTGCATTATGAGTGCTGCTGTGTGCACCATTTATGAGGGGGGGAGGGGGGCTGGAGCTCTATTGGGAAGGCTGGGACCTCGTTATGTGACGATTTGGAGAAATTTGATGAGGAAAGTGCGAGAAACAAAGATTGCATTGAGGGGCAAATCCTTCATTGGGAAACGAGGGCAGATCAGAAGATGGGAGGATCTATCGGAAAGGAATTGGAGGGTCCAGCATTTTATTGCTCATCCCATGCCCATCCCAAGTATACAAACCTCCCCCAACATGGCACCCACATTCCGGAAGCCCATAGAATCTGATCCAGCTCAACACTTGGAAGCTCGGATATCACCATTGCAGGGGCCCCTGTGCTTGCATAGGTACAGGGTAGGGAGGGTACTCAGGGTTCCAGGTTCAGTGGGTGCTCAGGGTTCGGAGGGTACTCGGGGTTCGGTAGGTGCTAATGATTCAGAAGGCATTCGGGGTTCGGTGGGTGCTCAGCGGGTGCTTGGGGTTCAGAGGGTGCTCGGGGTTCGGAGGGTGCTCAGGGTTTGTGGGTGTTAAGGGTTTAGTGGGTGCTCGGAGTTCGGAGGGTGCTCAAGGTTCTGGGTTCAGTGGGTGCTCGGGGTTCGGAGGGTGCTAAGGGTTCTGTAGACGCTTGGTGGGTGCTCAGGGTTTGGTAGGCATTTGGGGTTCAGTGGGTGTTGGGGTTTGGAGGGTGCTCAGGGTTCAGTGGGTTCTCAGGGTTTGGAGGGTGCTCAGGGTTCGGTAGGCGCTCAGTGCGTGCTCAGGGTTCAGTAGGCATTAATATTTATTATTTCATACCAATCCCATGAGATGTAATTGGGGCTGCCAGCTGCGCAGCGTTGAGGTTATTATCGCAATATGTGCAGAACAAATGCAGAAAAAGATCAGCAAATACTTCAGCGAGCAAAGCCGAAACTATAATCTATTGATTGAACCACAGGTCACAGATCAGTGTGGTATCTAAATATTAAATGTCAGTAAAATCCCATCCGTCCTCCTATTGTCCCCATAAATCCCCCCCATTCTCTGCAGATCTGCACATCTATATTCCCTGGGGCTACAAATCATGCTCCGTGTCTTCTGTTGTAGCCACCCCATTGTGCTGTAGAGCTCAGACTGCAAGTGGGACCCCCACATCTAATATACACAGTGCAAGGAATCATAAGATATGACTTTCTCCTACAGGCAGGGGGCTGACATTGCAGCCACTCTGCTGCCCTCTAGTGTTCAGCCTAAGTATTAACAACAATCAGCAGGCTCTACACAGACTGACGGCATGAAGGACATTTTTTTAAACCAAAACCTGTTCATATGTGATTGTTAATATTTATTATTTCTTAATATGAGGACGGTGATCTCCATAACTGAGCATGTGCAGGAAGTAATAGAGCCCATCCTCCTCCTCATCCTCCCCTTCTTCATCCTCCTCCTTTTTCTTTAGATTTGTATCAGAAATAAAATTCCTCCCCACAAAATATTTTCCGCCTGCTGTGGCCCCAGAAGTTGGAATAAGATGGGGCAGAGTAGAGCCAAGGGGGAGGCTACATACCCTTGTGGGGGTGATTGTTCTTCATGCCCCCAGAATGTTCGGGAGCAGAGAGCCGCCGGCTTCCTTTGTTCTCGCTCACGGATGTGAATTGCGGAGGAGGGGAGGGGGAGTCATTTGGGTAAAGCCGACAGACCGTTATTTTTAGACGGTTCCCATCAGCAACACCTGAGATTGCGCGCGGCGCCGTACCGTGGCGGCTCACACCCACACCGTGACAAGGAGTTGAAAATTGCTCTTCGCTGCACCGAGGAATCAAAAGCATCAAGCTGTTGTTTACTGAACGTAATAATATTTTCCATCTCAGTGACTCCACATCTCCCTCCGACACCAGAGAGGGAAGAAAAGATTACCTCCGCTGTGCGCCGCAAAAACATCTCAACCCCAGCGGCAGCGGCGCATATTAAAGAGGAACTCTGGCCTATCAGAATCTGCAGTACAGCTGGGGGGCTTCATATCTGCAGCAAAGACTTCCACAGGGTGACAACGCTGCTGTGCGGTTTGATGGCAAAATGAACAGCGTTGTCACCGGTGCGAGAAAGCAGGAATCATTTGGCATTTATAGAGCCCCAACTTTTATATTTACTGGCAGGATCAACAAACTTTATCATGATCTCTACACAGAGCTCAGGTAACTGAATCCTCAGCCAGTTATCATAAGGTACGGGGGATCCCCTTTCTTTGCCTGTGTAAGAAGCAGATCTGTGGGAGGAGCCAAAAGGCCACACCCAGTATAGACGTCCTATAGAAACCTATGTGAGGGGCGGAGTCAGGACCGGTCACCCTGCACAAAGGGAAGAAGCAGCAGGGACCGGTCTGTATTACGGGAAGTTCCTGCACACAAAGCCAAGTCCTCTCCATGGACTACAGAACATCTTCCATATGATAATAAGAGAATAGGGGAGGTGCTTTGTAGGCCAGTCACAGGGTGACAACACTCTCCTCCATAGACCAGCACAGCGTATGTGTATTGTCACCCTTAGACTGATATTCCTGGCAGGATCACCCGGTGAATATAAAGAAGAAAAAAGGAAATGGGAAAACTAATGCAGCCGCCACCATGATGACAGGTAAGCTGCAGTATAGGACAGGTTGGTCCTTGGGTTTGGATTTCCCCCCCTGAAGGGGTCACATGATTATTCAGCCCGATTCCCCATGCCAGGCTCGGTCACCATGGAGATGGAGCGTGGCGCTGTCTGGGTATTCTCTCATAAATATGCATTGGCCGTTATCGGTGTCTCACGCTGACATTGATAAATTCCCGGCATCGTTGTGTTCTCCACAGATTGGGTGCGTCACAGCAAAGTCAGGGAATTGGGTTTAGTTTTTCATTTTTAAACCTGAAGTTCTGCTCATATTGTGTCCTCCCTGCCCCCCTCCCCCAATATAATAATCACATTTATATAAAAAACATATTTAATGTCATCACCGGGTCTCTGTGCTTCTCCATGCAATGCAGGCAGATCCTGGCTGATGGGAGGGGCCAGCAGGGGCAGTACATAACTTTCTGACCCATCACAATGCAGTGGGCGTTCTCCTGGGAGGGGTTATGCAAATATCAAAATGCCTTAGATATTTCTGGAGGAGTGGATGGTTGGATGAACATGGGCACCGCCCACTTGTGATGAGCCTCCAATGATAGGAAGAGGTGGGGCTGTCAGGCTGTGGGGGAGGGGTTAAATTATGCTGCATGTCCTACAGCCAGGAGATGGGGTGGAGTCTATCTGACTTGCTGCAGCTTCTACACTGAACATGGGCGGAGTCACACAATGAGAACACAGTCATGTGACATGGAACGTGGACCGACTGCCACAACACAGAACCATGGGTGGCTATGAGGAGGGGGGATGGGGGTGAAATGAACGGCACCTACTTAATCGCTTGAGAGAGGAATATTTACTTGGATTGGTCTTCATGGCGGATTCATAGGAAGGCGGCAGGTGGGAGAGGTTCTGGAAGGAGCGGGAGAAGGACAGGTCCTACGGCTCGGTGGCGGAGGTGAGGATGTTGTTCATGCGAGGCTTTTCTGTGGATAGAAGAAGAGAAAAATCACAATTCATATCTCCAACATATACCAGGGCAATGTACAGGAAACCTCCCCCTGCCGCTCTAGGGTTGCTTTGCCTTCCTCTGGATCCACAAAGTGGGGTGCGGTTCAGGGACTGTGATTGGTCTGCACCCTTATTAGGGACAGATGAAGAGGACCTGTCACTGGATATAGATTTGTAACAATATTGGATCACTGCCCCAGCACCCAGGGTCCCTCAGATTAATTCTGGTGCCTGAGCAGTCCGTGGCGGTGATCACAAATGTCTGGCCATGTGACTTGCTACAAAGGTACAATGTGGCAATCTGATTGCAGGAGACTGAGGAAATGCTGGCTTCTGTCTGCAGCAGACTGATGACATCCTCTCAGCCTAGGCAATGTCACTGACTGGAGCTGAAGGAAAGCTTTTTGATAAAAAATGGAAATTTCTGGAGAAGTATTGTTGTCACTGTGTATGGTAAGATGTGACAGATCGATTTATAGGGATAAAGAACTGACACTACAACCCCGGGGGCTCAGAATATAAACCTGCATGGGGACAAGGGCAATACTAATGGTGATACCTATATTGTACATCTCTACTCTCTAGGTCACCACTCTATAGACACAGGAAATACATATTCACAAACTACCCAACTATAGAATATATAAAATCATTCTCATTGATATAAGTAATGAGAATGAGGATGGGAATGACGAAGGGGAAGAGGATGATGATGATGAAGATGATGGAGCAGATGATGATGACGATATTAATAATGGGAATGGTGGTGATGATAACAGGAATGATGATGGGGATGATGGGGATGATAATATTGATGGTGATGGTAACATTAATAATAATGGGAATAGGGGTGGTGATGATGATTATGATGGAGATGATGATAACAGAAGTAATGATGGGGATAATGATGGTGACGATAATATTAATGGGAATGGTGATGGGGATGATGATGATGTTGGGAATTATGAGAATGAAGATATTAGGAATGATAATAATAATAATGTGACGATGATGAATATGAGAATAATGATATTGATGGGGATGATGATAATAATGGGAATGGTGATGATGATGAGGATGATGAGAATGAAGATAATAGGAATGATGATGATAATATTGATAATGTGAATGGTGACGATGATGATTATGATGATGATGATATTGATGATGATGATGATGATGGGAATGAGGAGTATCAGATTGCTCACCATTTGTCGGTGTCTGGGCCGAGTTGTCCAGCACGAGGTGATTGTAATTCTGCTGATGGTCGCCTGGAACAAAGCAGAGACGTTGCATCGCTGTTACTATAAATAAAACTTCAAATCTCAGAGTTAGAATAACGGATAAAGTTGGAATTTTCTGGCCAAGTTCACTCCAACCACCAAGGACCCCACCATTCATTATAACCTCCACTCCTGTGCAGCCTCCTGTCACATGACTTCTTCCCAAGAGGTAAGGGGCGGAGTTAGGAACACCTGGTCACCTGTGATACCTCTCTGCCTAATGGACATTTACAGGTGACCACGCCCTGCCCCATGAATATAAACCTGCAAAGGGCCGATAAAAGACAGAGAGTACCCCTGTGATGATGTCATAGGTTTAGGGGAAGATTAAATATTGGGAGGGGCAGAAGTTCGTCATTGCATTGCTAATGCCTGGGGCAGTAAATGGTAACAAATGCCCAATATGTCCCATTGTATGACCGGGGCGCCATCAAATATTCCCCATTCTGCGGGTCAGGGGGGATCCCCAATAACCTCTAATACCCCGGCATTGCCCCTGACTTCCAGAGGCGGCGATGGCGGCGAATGTTGATTCAGCGTTACAATGAGGAGTAATTGCCTTTGTTTGACGGAATTACAACCTTCAGGTCTATAATTTATTCTGAATTAGCCGGCAGCCGAGGATCTGGCAGGGAAAGTCAGGGAGAGGGGAGTTTTATTGGAGGCTGAAGGAACAGATCATCAAATTAGCGCAGACAATGCATCGCTCACCTCACCTGTCGGGGCAAATCAGGAAAGATTGTTTGAGTTTTATGTCAAGCGGTAATGAATTGTGATCTGCGCCGGGCTGAGCTCTCCAAATGCAAATCTGACCTTTTCCTGCGATTTGTGGCCTCCGACAACGAGGACTCCATGCTTATACAGCGGGAGGGACTTATATATGGATCCCGCCGAAATAAAACAATGAAACTATGTGCTGAGATAAAACATTGGTTCTTCTATAGAAGAGAATATAAATGTGATTCCCACAGCTTAGTGAATCAGTAGGGGATTCATCACAAAGTGCCCAACTTTTACTAACTTTATAGAGGAGATTTTCTGCAGTAAATATTAAAAAGTGTAAATTATAAACTGCAGCCAATCAGATCACTAGAAATCGGTGACATCACTGAGACGCTTCATATTCATGAGAACGCAGCCAATCAGATTGCTGGAGACTGATGACATCACCGAGACGCTTCCTATTCATGAGAACGCAGCCGATCAGATCACTAGAGACCGGTGACATCACAGAGATGCTTTCGTATTCATGAGAACGCAGCCAATCAGATCACTAGAGACCGGTGACATCACCGAGACGCGTCATATTCATGAGAACGCAGCCAATCAGATTGCTGGAGACCGATGACATCACCGAGATGCTTCATATTAATGAGAACGCAGCCGATCAGATCGCTAGAGACCAATGACATCACCGAGACGCTTCATATTCATGAATTTTATTGAGTTTTCTTGTTTCTAATTTTAGGGCAGTATAGATTTGTACATACAGATTGGATGTTAGGTGTTGGATAGGTTGGCGTTGATGCCCATCTTGCTATAGAAGTGAAGGATGCCATGTCTGTGCCCATCCCCACCATTGTACCATCTTACACCAAGAATAACATAAATTCTCCATCAGCTGGTTCCTAGTGGGCGGGGCTATTTTAATTCTGAATTAGACCTGAGAAGCTCAGAAATAGTTAATTCCTCTCTATATTTGTTGGTTACATTGTTGGCACCATTAGATATACAGCGCTCCGATATTTTGGTTGGTGCTGATACTGAAATTTAATAAACCTTCCTCTGACATCCCAGATGTTCCCTAAAGCTGAATCCCTCTCAATGTGAGACACGAATGGCTTGACATTTCATGGTGACATCACAAAAGGACACCTGTTTGCCGCAATAACGCCGGATCGCGGGTGTCACACAGGCACTCAGTGCTGCATCAGTGCACACTGGAGGAACACTGAGTCACAGTGACATAAAAAGAAGCGAATGATAATTAAATCCTCCCACCGCTCCTCTCACTGCACTTCTCAAACTTTTCTTGTGGCTCTCGGCCATATGAATCTCATTGTATCAGTCTGGGGAGAAATCTGCCCGTCTCCACGGAGCGGGGTCACTCAAGGACCCCAATGGAGGCATCCAAACCGATCGATGCACTGTGACCCATTCCGGCTTCTGAAATATGGCGCCATTGTTTTTATTGGACACCAGATTGATTGATCTTTCTACACACAGATTTGGCACTGATACGGCATGTCTTGTATTAGATTTGGTGAAGGTTTATCATCCTAAAATCATTCATTTTAAAATGAAAACTAATCATTAGCTTCACCTGAGCCTCAACCACCAACCTAACCTTTTACCTTAATTCTGTCCCCTAAACATAATGTTCAACTGAATTATAAACCTCAATCTAAACCACAAACCTTACTTAACACTTTGCTTCAACTTTCACCAAAGGTCACAAATCACCCCAATAATAAACCACAATCAAACCAATAAGTTCAACCACGCCTGAAACAGCAAAACAAACCAACCCAACACCATAAACTTCAAATGAACCTCAAATTAAACCATCAGCCTCCAACTGCAAAGGTCAACCAACCCTCAATCTTCACCAAAGACCATAACCCAACCCAATGACAGAAACTTCACCCAACCAAACCATAAACTTCAGCCTCAGATCAAACTGCAAACCACCCGAATACCATGAACTTCAACTAAACCTCAAACCAAACCACAAGCTTCAACTTGGCCTTCATTTGAACCCTTCATCTAAACCCAATGCCAAACATCCAACCAAACTCTTTGCCTCAATGTTCAAGGTCACAACCCATTTAATAACAAAGTACAAATGATATCAAGAACCTAAACAAAACCTCAAATGGCAAAAAAAAAAAAAAACAACCGAATAATATAAACTTCAACTGAACCTCAAAATAAAACACAAACTTCAACTTTGCCTCAAACTGCAAACTTCACCCAAACCTTATATTTAAACCAAAGGCCATAACCCAACCCAATACCATAAACTTCAACCAACCAAACCATGAGCTTCAACCTCAGATCAAACTGCAAACAAACCAACCAAATACCATAAACTTCAAATAACCCTTATCAACCTCCACCAAAGGCCATAACCCAACCCAATAATAGAAACTTCAACCAACCAACTATGAGATTCAATTTAGCCTCAAACTGCAAACAACACGAATAAACTGTAACCAAACCAAAGACTTCAACTGAACTCCACATCTAAACCCAACACCGCACTGCATACTTCAACCAAAACTCAACCACATTCTTCACCGATGTCCCCAACCCAAACCCAATACCATAAACTTTAACTTAACCTTCAACCCAATAAGACACAGCATGCTTCAACCAAACCACAAACATCTACCTGATATACTAACCAGGGTGATCCAGCAAACCTAAAATAGATTTCTTAGAAGTATGTTAGTATTATTTAGCAAAGGTTTTCAATCCTGGGCTAGGTTAGCAGGATCACCCAGGTTCTCCCATGATCACCTATCTTCTCCAGTATTGGAGAGTATTTGTTACATTAGGTCCTTTGACTCAGCTAGTCTGAAACTGAACCCCACACCTCAAAGTTTACCACAACCTAACTCAATTCTGTGAACTTAAACCCAAACCACAAATTACATCCTAGGCTCAAATCACAAACATCAAACAAACCTCAAACCCAACGCAATGCTGAATACTTCAACCAATCAACAAACTTCAACCTTAATCTTCACCGACATCCACAACCCAACACCATAAACTTCAACATGAAAACCTAAACCATCACCGAATGGTAGCAACTCAACCTCATATCATAAACTTCAACCAAACCCCCTCCATGAAATCCAACCCCCCAACCACAACATTCAACTTTATTATGAATCTTAACCAAACCCGCTAATTTCATCCCAAACGTGAATAGTCTGGCTCAGTGATCTCTGTACAGCACTGCAGTATATGTCAGAGCTATATAAATCTATAATAATAGTGTGTGTGCATCTGTATCAGCCCCCCCCGCCACCTACATGTCTGCACCTGACCCCCCACCTATGTGTCTGGCCCTGCCACCTATTTGTCTGCCCCTGCCACCTAGGCATCTGTATCTGCCCCCACCCCTGCCACCTACACAACTGTATCTCCCCCTGCCCCCTATGTGTCTTCCTCTGCCACCTAGGCATCTATATCTGCCCCCCTGCTGCCTATGCATCTGCCTCTACCACCTAGGCAACTATATCTGCCCCCCCTGCCCCCTATGCATCTGCCTCTGCCACCTATGCATCTGTATCTGCCCCCCTGCCACCTACATGTCTGCACCTGACCCCCACCTATTTGTCTGCCCCTGGTACCTAGGCATCTGTATCTGCCCCCGCCCCCTATGCATCTTCCTCTGCCACCTAAGCATCTATATCTGCCCCCCCTGCCACCTATGCATCTGCACTTGACCCCCTAGAACCTGCGTCTGACCCCTTTCCCTTCCTTACATCATGTCTGACATCACTGTTGACCAATCAGGAAGACGTATCCATAATCCATGCAGAACCAGGATGCACCATGGAATCTTTTATTTCTCCGGTTCAGATTTAAGGAGCTATGACACAAAAAGGGGTGAACTGGCCCCATAAGGGGACAACAATGTAAACCTGCACACAGGTGGGTCTGGGAATAAGCGGTATAATTTCCTGGTGAGTATATTTGGGTATCAATGTGAATGTCTAAAGCTGGATATGAAATATTCTAGTTTTAGGAAAGCATTGAATCTATCAATTTCAATCAAATTTCAAATGTTTAATGTAATATTGATCAATATTCGATCAATCACAATGTGTCTGTTACATGAATTTGTTTTACCGAATGCGGCTTACGTCGATCATCCATAGCGAGGGCTGAATGTCGTTAGTTTCCCCTGCAGGGGGAGTCAGATAAAGGGGGGGAAATTAGGAATTCTTCCTCCAGGGCCCAATTAAAAACCTGAAACTGGATGGAAATAAGAAAACCAAGATGGCGGAGCAAACTTTTTCTTAATTTTATTTTAAATCCCAGGAGAGGCCGGCGGTGGCATCGGCACGTCAGACACATCTGCTCCGGCAGCAATAAAACGACTTTTAATGTATATTTTGCCTCTTTCCAGACTCAATGTCATGGCGGTCATCTCAATTAGGCAGATCTAATTGGTTGGAATTCTATCATCAAATCCCTAATCCTGCCAGTCAGCAAAGCCCGTCATCCGCGAGGCTTTGATGGGGAGCTGAAAACCGTCTCCCGGAGAGCGTCAGATGTGGAACATCTGGGATGTGAAAGTTAAGATTCACGTTGTGTGGTTTACAGTTCAGTTTGTGTAGTTTGGGCTGGAACGGCGCATTCAATCTGGAAGCAACGACGCATCAAAACGAAGGGCAATGCATTAAACCGCATGCTATACAATGCAATGCATAATTCTTGCACATTTGCCGCACACTGTGACATTTTATTCCTTATTATTATTATGTTTTTCCTCTTTCCCGCCACTTCCTGTCCAGGAGAAGTAACCACATAAAGGGCCTAAAATTCCAATTTCTGCCTCCATGCCCCGTAAGGGTTTTCACGGTTCTCAGACGATGGCGGGATTTTATTATGTGACCATTTCCCCGTACAGGACATTGTGAACATTACGGAACGTCGTCCATATTTCTCAGGAAGCCAGAAGACCGGGCTGACCGCATCTTTCCTACAACTCCATTATGGCAGCAGACGTCTCGTCTGGCAGCAATAACCCGGCCACGCATCCAGTTTCATTTATTTTCAAGAACACTTGAAATGAGTAATTGGAGCAGAGACGCGACGTTCTGAATTCTGGCAGGCGGGGAGGCCGTAGCGCAGTGAGCAGAGCCCCCCCTCGTCACATTTTGTTCCTGGCTTCTCTTAGGGGACATTAACATAACGGTTTAAGTGCCAGTGATTCATAGGATTTGGGAGATTTCCCATCGCGCATTAGTACATATTAGCGTCAGTCTGTGGCCAGGGAGGAGGATGGGAGGCCAGAACCTGAAATAGTAGGGTGCTTATGGCCCGGGAGGTCCACCTGTAGAAGCTCCTTAGGTGAAGAACTAAAAGTAGCAGCAAGCCCTGACAGAATGATAGATTGATGGAGACGAATACAGAGAAAATAGAGATTGAGGCAGAGAGGAAGGAGAGGATGAGCAGGGAACGATAGAAGGAATGTAGGGAAAGAATGGAAGGATGGACAGGAAGAGAAGGGAAATATGAATGGGAAATGAAAAGAAAGGAAAGATGGATGGAAGAGGAGAAGAATGTCAAGAGGCAAGAAAGGAAAAGATGGGAAAGATGGATGAGACTGGAAAAAAACTATGGAGAAAGAAAGGAAAAAAAGATGGACGAGGGACAAAATTAAAGGAATAATGAATGAGAGAGGAAAAAAAAGGATGGAAGGAAGGAAGGAAGAGGAGAAGAATTTCAAGAGGCAAGAAAGGAAAGGATGGGAAAGATGGATGGAAAAGGAAAAGAGAGAAGACAGGAAAAAAAGATGGACGAGGGACAAAATTAAAGGAATAATGAATGAGAGAGGAAAAGGATGAAAGGAAGGAAGGAAAGATGGGAGAGGAAAACGAGGGAAGAATGAATGAAGAAGGAAATGGAATAAAAGACAGATAGGGAAGGAAAGCATGGATGGGTGAGATTTGATAAAGAAGAAAGGAAAAAGAAGATAAGATGGACAAAGGATAACATTGAAGGAAGGATGAATGAGAAATGGAAGGGAAGTGAAGATTGATGAAGAAGAATAATGAACATTACAGATAATTAGTCGGAATGAAGGAAGGATCAATGGGAAAGTAAAGAGAAGAAAGGAAGAATGTAAGGAAAGAAAAGGAAGGGAAGACGTTACAGAACTCTCCATGTTTAGTTTGGAGTAGCTGTAGTCATTGGACGCACATCCGTGCACCTTCAGGAGAAAGTCAGCCGAGGAATGGTTTTATCCATATTTGGCCCCTGGTGTCATCAGGTATTGACAGGTTGGCTGATGGATCTCTAGTTGGTCTACTAGAGAACGTTCATATAACTGATCTCAATGTTATTTACCCCATAGGGGGAGGGGACATCTGTCCTAATATCACAGCAGAAGGACAAGGACAAGTTCATTTGGCCCCACCAGAGCCTGCAAGGCAGAAGCTACACTTAACCACACTCCACCCTGGTATACCTGTGCCAGGTCCGCCATGATTGTGTAGACCTGGAGAAGTGACCAGGAAGCTCAGGACTCATCACCAGGTTTCTTGTTTTTCGGACATCTACTTCCCACTCCTCCTTCTACACCGTATGGAGATTCGGTGAACACAAAGGAATCACATGCAAATCACAATGGTCCGGGCCACACTGGTAAAGGCAGAAATGCGTTGATGCATTGTAACGTGTGCTAAACTACATAAAAATATAACATATCTACATTTATTCTCCCCAATCCAAGGCTTCAATGTGAACTTGGCACCTAGCCTAGCACAAGTGGCTTTGTGGTGACCTTGTGATATTCGGTGGCATGATGTGTGATCTCAATATTCTCTCTCCAGCCCGCACTACAGATCTCAGAAGAATTCCTACAGAGAAGGCGTGAAAAACTATTCATTCCAAACAATTTACAGCTTCACATATCACAAAAACATGTCAACATCCAATATGAGCAAACAAAGGCCCCGAATGAAATGCCAAGGTTGGCATCAAACAGGTGACCCCAGGTGATTAAAGAATCTCAAAACCAAAACAAAACAAAACCCGAGGAGAACAATATACCATAGATATGGAGATCATAGATCAAAGTGAGATCACGAAATGGAACGGTGGAGAGACTCCGGGTCTGGTTTTATTTAGAATAGACTAAATGCCAACACATTACAGGGAACGGGACTTACTTCATGATGGCTGTGATTTATGCTGAAATGTCAGTGCATGAACTGCAAAAAATCTTTAGGATTGTGCAAACAATTTCTTGTACAAAGACTCCAAAGATCTGAATTGGATGAAAAAAATTCAGGAAAAAAACTCCACCAACTCCTATTGTGTAGATTGTATGTCAAAGTCTCCTATTGAAGAACCAATGGAGCTCATGCACGGACATTTTATTATAATTTACACCCCTGATGAAGGGTATGCGCAGCCCCGGAATGTTCACCATTAGGTTCATTTTCAATAAAGTGACCTTTTTTTTTTATTTGGACCCCGCACCTCCGATGTTTCTCTGATAAGACATTAAATTAAAATGAAATTCATTATTATTTATGTGCAGTGCGCCCGGTCTTCTCTGAATTCCCAATCACCCCTCTGGCATGTTATAAATGATCATCAATGCATTAGAAGTCAGTGGAGAACCGTTCGGAATCCATCAATCTCCAAATATACATAAAATAACTGAATCGGGCACGGAATGATCCTTTATGTGCCGGCATGGCATTGACTGGTCCATAATAAAATCTCAGCTTCTATTTAGACATTGCATTGATTGCGGATGAATTTCAGCGAACGATTTCACATCAATCAGCGGCTCCCATCCATCACCCCCAACCTGGCAAAAGCCCTGCCGGCCTCAGACGGTTCCTACTCGTCACCACACACGGCCATACATCACCGTCTCCCTCTCACAATGGTTACCGGATTTATTGCCCAATCTGTGGCTGGTAATGTGATCTTTATTCTCTGTTCTATAAATCTTCCCCTTATGTCTGGGAGCTGAGGGCAGAGAAATAGAAGCGTACAATATTCGGGCAGCTGCAAGAATGGCGCTACAGACGTGCGCTTGTATATTTACTTGTACATGTTGTATTTTCTGCCAGGCTCTGCACATAAATAAAGAGTTTGTCTTGTTACTCCGACTGGAACAAAAATGTGAAAACAAAGGAAATCTTTTATGGATTTTTACCATTGTCCTATGAACTTGTATTAAAATACGTTCCTCATTGAATTCAACTTCCTGCCCTCCAATGGTCTGAGCTGGGGCCCTTTACCAAAAATTTGAAGGAGTGACCGAAACAGTAAACGGAGCAATGCCCCCCTCTGCCAGGGTCTGCCACCATTCTTACCCACTGCGGGTATAGTAGGACCGCCATCCGAAATCTCTGGCCCCAATACAAGGTAAACTTCTGAGCACTGTTGGCTCAGTGGGTAGCACTCAAATCTTGGCCAGGACGCTATCTGCATGGAGTTTGCAGGTTCTCCCCGTATTTGCATCGGTTTCCTCCCATATCCCAAAAACATGCAGTTAGGTTAATTGGCTTCCCCCCCCCCAAAAAAAAAAGTTACCCTTAGACTGTGGTAATGTCATGTGACTATGGGGGGGAGATTAGATTTTGAACCCCTTTGAGGAACAGCTAGTGACATGACTATAGACTTTGTACAGCGCTGCATAATATGTCGGCGCTATATGAATACTGTGTAAAAATAATAATAATAACTTCCTGGGCTCCCCTACCCAATGCCTAAACACCCATGCATTGAAAAAGTCAAGTTCTTCTGTACAGAAATACCTCCCGTCCCCCTGCGATGGTGGCCCTGGACCCCGGTGCCAAGATAAACAACCAATCAGCAGCAAAGGTTTAACACCTTGAATAGGACACAAAACTAAAACCATATTAATGATTATTCACCGAATCCTTGGTTTAGTCATTGGTGGCACGTTGTTTGGTCCAACAAACACATTCATTTCTGGTGACCTTCATTAGTTTGTAATATAACACAGCCATCGCCCCCCCTCCGGACCATTTCCCCCCAATTATACCCCACAGGACGTCTCTTTCTTTAAATAGCTGCATAACATTCGAGGACATTTCAATGAGACCTCCAAGTCTCTCAGATCATCAATCTCTGGGATGACCCCCGCGCGGCGTTCCTCTGATACATGGCAGGATAATTGGCGGGTCTGGTATAACGTTATACCAACGTATAATTACACGGCCACAGGAGCCCCAGATTTCCAATGATTGGTCAAAGACCAGCTTGTCATCATATAAAGGCGAGGTGACACCTTCCAGGGAAATGTAGACAGTGCTAATGGCTTGTGAATATCAAAAGGTCAGCTCATATAAAACAAAGAATCATAAAACACTCAGAGAGATGAATAATATGGGGAGAGATCTGTGCTGCATTGGCCCCACTCCCCACACTCATTGTGATATAGGGCCACATATGGGGGGTGACAACCCTACCAGTACCTGGGGTCACTATGCTGGCTCCTTCTAACCACCAAACTTCTCCAGACTCGGGGCAACAACCCTGAGCCCATCTCTAAGGCAACTCTGCTACCCCAAATCCTTTTCTATGTCTCTGTCATGGGAGAACCTGGAATGGATCTGGTCCAGGACTGAAAACTAATAAAAAATGATTAGGAAAACCATTCCAGGTTTGCTGGATCACCCAGGTTCCTCCATGATTGTCCAGTTTTGGAGAGCTTTGATACATCAGGTTCATATTCACCCCCTAAAAACCCAACCTGAACTTTTTTCAGTCTGTGTATTATTTGGGAAATTACTCTTCACCCCCCAAGCCTAGAAGTACAACCGGAAAGTAAAATTTCCATAATGAGGGGCATTTCCTTCTCCTGGGCTATTGTTCAGACTGGTGGTGAGGTTGCAGTTACAGCTTTTTCCTGCCAATGAGACGCTGCCTGGGCGGCGGTGCCACAGGTAGCTTCCCCATAGGAAATGAAGGGGGCGACAGCGAGCGGTCTGGTGTACAGACGCCGGTTCTTTAGGCCATGTGACTGACCGAGCAGCTGGCAGGAGCCGCGTGGAATCACTTGATATTTCTGTAGATCTAAACTTACCCCTCAGGTAATTGTGATAAGACAAACATCCCCAACCAATATTTCTTCTTACCTCTTGCTTTCGGGTCAACTTTGTATTTCCCATCATTTTCTCACTAAGTGAAAATAGGAAACAATGGCAAACAGAGTGAATCCCCCCAATGAATCTAGAGAATTAGACAGGGCGAATCTAACAGATTGACAAAGAAAAAGGGTAAATACCCCAATGGACCGGGACAAGTAGGATGAACCTTACCAAATGACCAAGATGAACAGGGTGAATCTCTTTAATGTAATAGGACAAAAAGAGAGGGTGAATGTCCCCAATTGACCAGGACAAGAAGACTGAACAAAGACAAACATGGTGAATCTCCTTAATGGAGTGGGACAAATAGAGAGGTGAATGTCCCCAATGAACTGGGACAAGTAGGATGAACCTTCCCAAGAGACCAAAGCAAACAGGGTGAATCTCCTTAATGGAGTGGGACAAATAGAGAGGTGAATGTCCCCAATGAACTGGGACAAGTAGGATGAACCTTCCCAAGAGACCAAAGCAAACGGTGAATCTCCTTGAAATAATACAAATGAAAAGGGTGAATGTCCCCAATGGACCAGATCAAGTAGGATGAATTAAGACAAATAGGGTGAATCTCCCCAATGGAGTAGGACAAATAGAGAGGTGAATGTCCTCAATAGAGCGGGACAAGTAGGATGAACCTTCCCAAGAGACCAAAGCAAAGAGGGTGAATCTCCTTGAAATGAAATATAATATTAAAATAAAAGGGAGAATCTCCTAATAAAACAGGTCAAATAGAAAGGGTGAATGTCTCCAATGGACCAGGACAAGTGGGATAAACCTTCACAATTGACCAAGACAAATGGGGTGAATCTCTCACATACTGAAATAAAAACTTGATAGAAGTTACCAAACATATTTCGTTAAATCTGGAAAACCCAGCAGTGACCCTTTTCATCTACATAAAGATTCACCCATTCAATTCACACAAGATCTATCAGGTGGGGTCGGCCTCCTCCCTCCATCTCTTTGATCCATCACATGGCCATTATATTAAACCTATCATCATGTGACCAGAAAGCCTTGAGGTCACCTGATGGTTTGGCCGGTCAAGCAGCGGACCTGTTGGGTTTTGGTACAGGAAGCTCCACATTCATTCTGCATTGTACAGAGAGAATCTTTCGAGTTTTATTTCTGCATTGAAACTTTTGAGATTGGAATTCTCCTTGGCGAAACCTCAAGGACAAAATCTCCGAGGTCTCGTATTCCTGAAATTCAGCAAAGAAATTTCTCTTGAACAATTCATCAACATGCCAAGGCAGGCGGCTAAAAATAGTGATTTTCTCTTTTACATGGATCTGGTTTGATCAATTTTTTATCGACTTTCCGAGGGCTGAAGATGCCGATGGCCTGAAGGGGCTGCGGGATGAAAAGTCATCACAAGGATTGAACTGGTCAATGCTGGAGATTTAAAGATCTAACCGGGGGCCAATTCAGAATGTTTTATTATAGAAGAAGAAAGGAGAAGCAAGGAACCAGGAGGACCTTCAGTGAATTACTCTTAGGTTATGAATGACAATAAGAAAATGTACAGGAAGCTGAACGCAGGTATTTAAAAGGAATATACAATGTTTAATATTACACAAATGCACTACAAAGCCCAGCATTACCTGGTTACCTGCACAGCACACCTGCTACAAAATTACATGAACCCCCACCACCACCACCATCATAGACAGTCTCCAGCGAGGGGACCTCGTAATACCAAAAAATGGTTTCTTCCATGATCTTGGGCTGGAGAAATCAGATTACACAGACTGCTGAATAATTGAGGACACGCCCCTTCTCCAGCACCTCCTGGATTGGTCAGTTTACACAGGCAGGACGGCAGTGTTGGCTTTCATTGATCACAAGTGGATCTGAGAAATGATCATGGAGGACGCAGCTGGGGGTTATTGATTTTGGATATACCAAGAAATGTTTTGGGGTTTTTTGTCCTGATGGGGAAGAGAAGTTTGGGGGAATATTGGGAGGGCGATGAATCTTCATATTTCACCAGAACAGACAACGATGGAAAGAAATAATTTGTTTACTGGAAACCATCAGCACCACAAGTCCCAACAGGAAAAGGACAATATATGAACGCGTATGATTCATCCCCATTGGTATTTTGGGGTACAATCTCTGTATTGGTTGGAGCCCTTTGACTTTTATTTTGGGGGTCTCAATATACAATGTATTG
The DNA here is from genome assembly GCF_032062135.1 of Pyxicephalus adspersus. Classification (NCBI taxonomy): domain Eukaryota; kingdom Metazoa; phylum Chordata; class Amphibia; order Anura; family Pyxicephalidae; genus Pyxicephalus; species Pyxicephalus adspersus. Next base: position 1,451,721 of record NC_092860.1, read on the forward strand.
TGACATCTCACGTTTTTATTTTAAGGGGTACAATCTTTACATAAAATTTAGTGTTGACGATACGCCCCCAGAGTTATTTTTGGGGTTCAGTCTCTCTATACAGTGTGAGTTATAGTTCTCCCATTTTTGTTTTGGGGGTACAATGTATCGG
>NC_092860.1:1452368-1454580 GCF_032062135.1 Pyxicephalus adspersus
TCTTCCATTATCATTTCGGGGTACAATCTCTATATACAATGTATTGGTGTGAGCAATTGTTTTGGGGGTCATCCTCTATATACAATGTATCAGTGTGGTCAGTACGCCCCCATTGTTATTTTGGGGTACATTCTCTGTATACGATGTATCGGCATGGTCAGTTCATCCTTCATTTTTATTTTTTGGGGACAATCTCTTTATTATCATGGTATCGGTGTGAGCTGTACAGCTCCCAGTTTTGGGGTTCAGTCTCTACATAATGTATCAGTGTGAACAATTCATACTAATTTTGGGGTACCATCTCTATATACAATGTTTGGGTGTGAGCAATTGTTTTGGGGTCATTCTCTATATACAATATATCAGTGTGGTCGGAGCGCCCCCCATTGGTATTTTGGGGTACAATCTCTATATACAATATATCGCAGTGGTCGATACATCCCCATTCTTATTTTGGGGGTCATTCTCTATATACAATGTACCACTATGGCCCATTTTTATTTTGGGTTGGTTCAGGGCTGCAGGCGAGCCGGAGATCAGCTGTAAGATTGCAGCCGTCTGTCCTCATATCTGGAGAGCCGGCTGTGCTGTTCTCTGTTTAGGAACTCCGCGCACGCTTTGTTGCAGCTATATAAAACTCTGCATGCATTCAGGGGACGCTGCGGCCTCTCCCGCTATCAGGCCCCTCCGCCCCAAACCTAATTGAATGGCTGCTCCCATTAGTAAACTGTCTGAAGGAAAACTGCCGGAGCTATTAAAGAGGACCTGTCATTCCTGCTCCCATACCCAAATGTCTCACCAAACCGGTGCCTGCTGAGACTAAAAGGAAATACAACCAATAAATACATCACAAGATATAATAACAGAAAATCTCCAACTTATATCATCAATCAGAAAAATGTAAATGTTTCCGGGTCGGTATGATCCCTCACAGAGATTGAACTCCCCCTGACAATGTTGTCACCGCGTCTCTCTACATAGGAAGGATTCCATCTTTGTTCAGGCATCATCTGGGGTCACCATCAACTTCCACGATCACGTAAAATCTCTCACCTTGTGATTGGTTACAAAGTTGCTATGTTGCAGTCTGACCAATGAAATAGAAGAGACTGAGAAAATGCTTCCTCCTGCCTGCAGCAGACTGATGACATCATCTGCTCAGCCTAGACAATGTCACCGGAATAAAGTCCAAGGACTTCTGGGCCTGGAGGCTGTAACAGCAGAGCTGACCACTCCTATAATTGCCCAATGTGACCCTTCTGCACCAATCAGAGGGCTGCAGACAGACGATTGGTTCATAAAAGTTACTCTGATTGGTTGTCTCATTTCCCACACATTTCAGGGCATTACCAGTTCTGCTTCATCAGGGCCGTATGGTTGGGTAACAAAGTTCTGGTCAAAGTTGCTAAAATAGTCAAACGGGCAGAAATGGGCATGAAAAACGCTCGTTGTCACCTAAACACAAACCGCAGCTCCGGCACGTTTCTAATGATTGCCCACCTACCCAACAGACCTACCTACAACCCAAACCGCAGATCCCCCTATAGAATGGATGCCTCCGATTCCCCCTCAGCTTGCAGAGTGCTCACCCCTAATGTAAGCCTGCTGTCAGCTTTCGCCTGGTGTGTATTACATCCCAGGGAAGCCATGCTCAGGCTGGGGGGATTTTGTGTTGAAATCTCCGACTTTAAAGGTTAAAAAATAAAATGCAAATAATTTTGCTCCAGGAAAACAAGCGGGGAGCGCTAAATAATATCCAGAGAACAGGGGGAGCGCAGCAACAGGGGGCTGTCATGTGCGATTATATTTAACCTCCCGCTCACATTAGAGAAGGGAAACAAGAAAACCTCGGAAGCGCCTGCCAATAGCGCTCCATGTCAGCTGTCAGGCGCATGCTGAGACCAGAATCCTCGGCTGTCAGCCTTCCATTACACACAATAACGCATCAGCTGTCACTTCGCTTTTCCTACATATGTAGATTTATTTTTCAATCATGTTTGAATAGAAAACGGCAATTATAACGGAGAGAGGACAAAGGAAGGAAAACATTCACGGGGCGATCGGTGTATTCACTCTGATTTATGAAGAAATGCTAAATGTACTTAAGGCAGCTTGATGAATCGGGGCAATAAAAGGAACAATTAGAATCATCCCGATAAGATAATACAGAGCCTAGCATGGAGAGTTCAGGGGAGGTGAGGAGTGGGGGTTG
>NC_092860.1:1455442-1484858 GCF_032062135.1 Pyxicephalus adspersus
ATTGATGGAGGGGAGGTGAGGAGTGGGGGTTGGATTGATGGAAGGGAGGTGAGGAGTGGGGGTTGGATTGATGGAAGGGAGGAGTGGGGGTTGAATTGATGGAGGGAAGGAGTGGTGGTTGGATTGATGGAAGGGAAGTGAGGAGTGGGGGTTGGATTGATGGAAGGGAGGAGTGGGGGTTGGATTGATGGAGGAGCGGAGTGGGGGTTGGATTGATGGAGGGTAGGAGTGGGGGTTGGATTGATGGAGTGGAGGAGTGGGGGTTGGATTGATGGAGGGGAGGAGTGGGGGTTGGATCAAGCAATGAAAAAGAAGGTAAGTCAAACTAATCACTGTCCAGCTGAATATTTATCCAAATTTAGGACACATGAACCCTATTAATCATATATCGTACAGAATCCCCCCAGGAGTTTAGGGTATACACCCCACATTCCCCATAGACACCACACATTCCCCAAGAAGCCTAAATGCCATTTATACCTTCATGACTCCAAGATTCACTGCTGTAGTCTGTCCGCTAAAAGGCCAAAAGATTCCCAGCAGGGAATCCCCCCAATCTGGGATTTCATATTTCTTACATAGGAGTGTTGAGTTCGCCCTCTAGTGGCCATATGAATAGCAGACGATGCAATCAGCTTATCTGCTGAATCACCAATATTCTAAACAAAAAAATAAGGTGCGGATAAGATAAAGAGGAGAATGAGATGACCCAATAATATCTGAAATAAATAGATCTGCTGGCCCCGTGTACACCGCCAGCTCCAATCTGTTTTTCTAACGCTGGCCTCACTGATATCTGCTGATCCATAAATCATTCATCGGGTTCTCTTTAGACGATACAGAATTAAAATATTACATCGCTGTGCTTGGCCTACCAAGACCCAAATTGGAACTTCACAGCCCAAGTTCACCTCTGGGGCCCCCTCATTGTTCATTACACAAATACGCCCTCAGATCCATTAGATACAAATGTCGGACTTAATGGGCGCTTTGAAATTAAAATAGCGGATAATTACCAAATGAAACAGCCGTCCTATTCAAAACGCTGCAAGAAGCGGAACGCATCGTACATTAAAATGATGAAATCCCGACAGCAACAACACAGGCCTAATGGACTAAGAAATACAGATAGTGAGGGACCAGCAACATGGCGACTCCGAGAACATTCACCCGAGGGAATGGGAATGTCTAAATCACTCCAGCCTTTGTGCAAAATATTACAAAATGCAACAGTAAAAATTGTAATTTTGTATCATTTGTTAGGAAGATCAAAGTACAGAATATAGAGCCCTACATGAGGGCGCAGCCAATCAGATCACTAGAGACGGGTGACATCACAGAGACGCTTCATATTCATGAGAACTCAGCCAATCCGATCACTAGAGACCGGTGACATCACTGTGACGCTTCATATTCATGAGAAAGCAGCTGAATTGTCTGAATGATATTTATCATCCGATGGTCTCCACCTTTAGTGTTATTCACCTACAGCTGCAGTAAGTGAATATCAAGGCCAATGGTAAATGGTTGCAGTAACAAATAAAGAGTTATCCTTAATCTGATCTTATTCCCAAATGTAAAACCAATGGTAGAAAAACCGGCCTTTGTCCCATTCTCTTTGCTTGTGCAGCGATCATGCAAGTGATGGGATGATACGGGGTGTTGGGGGAACGGTGAGCACATTAAAGCCTAAATCCTGCAACACATTCCTAATAAAGTTACTTTTTTTTTCAATGAAGTACAAGTAAACTTTACAGGACTTTTAGGAACACAGAATTGCTCTCAGATTAAATTTCAAGGAGGTTCTGCATAGCCTTCAGCTGATTTACTCCTACCGGAGAGCCAATTGTGGGACCATGTGAGGGGCCCGCACTCATCTGCATTGGAAATGATAAAAATTAAATATCTAAACTCTATAAACAAATCCTGAGAGCCTCCAACAGGAGACGATCTTTGTCCGATATCTGTGGGCATGGCCAAGAAACACAAGATTTACAGGATTGAGGCCATCTAGAAGTAGATGGTGACCCCCAGATGCCTTAACAGATATGGTGCTGTTCTTTTAGAATATCCCAGGATCTGTGATAAATACCTGGAAGTGTTACCCGGACACATCACATTGTATGCTGCTCTATATCTAGATCTGATGTTGGGTCCCCATTGAGGAAATGAATGGTTTTGAATTAGGGGTCTCACCCTGGAATACGTTAAGCTTTATTATGTTTTTTTCCCCCAATTTTTTAGAAATGACAATTTTGATAATGAAATGTCATCCTAAGCCCAGCAGTCCCAGCAGCCTCCTCTCTGTCCCCGTTCTTTCATTTAGTGTTTTTGGGCAGCCAGTGCCAACTTACCCGTCCCTTCTTGCACCTTGCGCTTCTCGGGCCTGCAGCTTCGGATGACGTCGGGACTCCAGTGAGTAAATCCTGAGGCTCCCGCTGCAGATAAAAATACAGATAAAGTCTCACAGACGGTGTCCTGATTCACCTTGAATCAGACAACCATCGTGAAAGTTCCCAATTCTCACATGGAAAGTGGTAAATGGAGCACAACAACACCAGACACTGAGGGCCCCTAAACAACTAGAAGTGACACACAGAAAAGAGTACCTGTCATCTACACAAAAGTGCAGGACTCGATCTTGAACCCTACAAAGAAACGGCCTATGGGAACACTGGAAACCAGTGACATCGCTGAGCCATTTTGGACCCGACCCACTTCCCAGGATGATGCAGCCTGTCAATTCGCTAGGGGCTGGTGACATCACTGAGGCAGTCATTTGGGTAACTGCCCCAATTTTCGAGAGGGACTGCAGATTCAACGGACACAAGTAATGCCACTAAGGTCAACGAGGGCCATTTATGATTTTTTTTATAATAAAGAGTTCCCATTCTTAGGTGGAGTAACCCCAAACAACCAATCAGAATTTACTGTCAGGCCATTACATGATTCTGATTGGTTGCCATAAGTTATTGCTCCTTAGAAGCCGTCATCAATGGTGGTAATTTAATAGGATTGTTGATGAGCTTATCTGCCTCATTCATGTCCTGGAGCTCCCAGCGAATTGATATGATGAAAGATGGTAGGATGGCTGTCCTATAAGTTTAGAACCCCCCCTTATGATTGTGTAGGTGACAAATACACTCATATTCAATGGACACCGGCAGACAGCGTATCCATGCACCGAATTTCTGGTAGCACCAACAAACTTTGTAACACAAAACACACACAAAAGTCAAACATCGTCCCCGGGACTATTCCAAAAAGACATGGCCACCTTGGGGAAGGGCTACAAGGTGCTATATTTATACCCCACTGAGATGGGTCACTATGAGACAGGCACTCCCTATAGGACTAAAGGGTACAAATGGCTTATAATGGCCATAATTTGCTGCCCCACCAGGTATGATGATGGCTCTTGGTTGGTAAAGCTACAGAGAGTCTTGGGTCTTCTCTTAGCAGGGCACTAAGCCGCCTTCTATATTGATTTACAATGAATTCAAGTGTGCAAAGGTTCCCAAAAAGTGAAATAGAAAAGAAAGGAACACAAATGGAGTCGTACTTTAGAATCAGCTGATCTTCCAGTGCCCCATTATAAATTGCCAAATGGTAATTCATGTCAAAGAATCTTACTTAAAGCTATCAAATACTAGAGAGAACCACCGGACCAAACTGAACAGACCTGGCAGAACCCAAGCTTGGTGCTTTGCTCAATCCATTAAATGGGCCACGTCCTCAATGACCCCTAATTTACCATCCGCCATTTAGGGCGAGCATTGACCCAGAAGCAGACTTGTTCTGTCGGGCCTAAATCCTGCAAACTGCTAGCAATACACCAGAACGAAGGATATTTAGACACAAATATTCCCAGCAGGTGAAACCAACCAAATGCCGGCCGTATCTTCTACTGGACTATGCAAAATTGTTGAACATGCAAAATGTTCTGTCCCTGAGAAAAATGTTTCCTTGAAATGAAATAGGAACTTTATAGAAAACAAAATGTACAAATGGAATCTGTAAAAAGGAAAGCTTCGTCTTCCATGATTCCCTGGAGAACATGAGGCAGCCAAGTAGTCGTTACATTGACTAAGAAGCCATCAAATGATGGTAAAAGCTATGAATGTAAAAGAGTTTACAATACCTTCTGGTTTACAATACCTTCTTCCACCAATACATTCTGGTATGGTGACTACCGAGTACCATTATTTCAGACAGGAACACATGTAAGTACTGTAAACACAGGATAACCTCCCACACCATGGCATTGCAAACACCATATAGGAGTTGTATTGAATGTTCATCTTCAAATATACCTAAAACCCTTCCAGAAATCCCCAAGGGACTGCAGACAGGTTCCTTAGTTTGGGGGGAGGTCTATGGGCCACCCTTAGTCCATCCAGCAGTAAACACCGGCCAATATATCATCATTACTTCCTTTTCCCAATAGGGCTGAGTTCATTTTGCAGTCTCCACCAATCCCAGTGTGCAGGGGGTGATTGCAATGAATCAAAGTCAAAGGAAATCTAAAGAGATAAGTATTAAATTACTGAAGCTCCACACTGCCAATAAGTAGTTATTTCAGAAGAAAGGTCAGCAATGGCAACGCTTATTTCTCTTTCAATTTTGAGGGTCCTACCCTATCCGCTTGCAGAATAATATTGATCCCATCCACCTGCCCTTTCCAACCAGGAATTGTCCCGCAATATTTATTTGTAACCTTAACCTAACCTCAACCTGAACACACGCTGTAGTCCATTGAGAGCCAGGAATTAGTAAATTACAAGGAGGGAAACCACGTAAGGAAACATAGAAAAGCCCCAAAGGTAGGTTACATACAACAAGGACAAAGTGGTCCTTCTAAAATGGGTTTTATTGGGTTATAATATAATAATAAAGCTGTAATCGTATTAAAAACAGCTTTGCACTGAGCGATATAAACAGCCCACGTAGCAGCCGCAACGTTGGGGATTATCCTGAGAAGTTATTCCAAACCAGCCGGAATACAAGGCAATCTTATTTACAAAATGATTAATTTATCATTTAGGGCCATGTCAGAAAAAAATAACGCAACAGAGGATTTCACCTGCAGTTTGATCTGGAGCAAGAGAAGAATGTGGACGTTTTATAATTGATGTGCTGCCAGGAACTCAAATTGTGAGAAAGTACGGGGCTTAATAAAAGCTATATTAAAGAATTTCCGCAGATCTGTGGAGGCAGTAAGTGGATGTGGCAGGTTATCCGAGGTAGCGTGTTGGCAGACTTGAAATGGAGTCGGTGAGGTCATTTTCAGATGATGGAGCATGGGGGGAGGTGATGGGATCAAGGAAGGATTAGATATTGTTTGTGTATGAGTCAAAGAGATAAACAGATTGGAGAATGAGGGATATTAAAATGTTCATCTCCAGCCAGGCTGAACAAGCGGCGCGGGAGCCATCATGGATCTTCACCTTAAAACGCCTAGATGATAAAATGTTCTTGTTGTCAGCAGCAGCCGAGGTTCATTTGGCCATAATGGAATGGAGCTTCCAAAGCAAGAAGAAGTCTTTGACTGGAAACCTTTCTTCGTGCGGCTCATGTTTTTTTATTAGGTTTTCATGGCCAAGGTCAGCTAAGATCTCAAAGTCCCAACAAGCCTTCAATCCTACTTGAGCTCGGCTTGGGTTGTATTATGTGAACCTCCTAGAAGCACCTGGATTGCTGCATAAATGTTTCCTAAGCTTCTGCTAGACCACAATAACAGACAAACACAAATCTGAATATACTAAAACCTACTGGTGGAAGCCACGTGTGCCAATTCCTGGGCATTTAAATATTTATATAATGAGATGATGATGAAGAACAAACATCAACTGTTCTGGATGATAAAGACTGGCAAAGACCAGATCTCTCCATATTGACCTTGTTAGATGGTTCCTAACTTATTAAACACATTAAAGAGTATCAAGGTCCCCAAGTTTCCCATCTCCGTCCTATTGGGGAAATGCTTTACTTCCATAGACATAACAGAAATCTCCTGAAAGAAAGGAAAACTCCTCTTGTTGGTTCCGGATCAGATGTTCCTATTGGAAGACTTCTTCTCTATTTGGATTCACCCCTTCATTTTATTCAGGTGACAATGACCTAAGAGAGGGTTTCACCCTTTTCTACCCCATCCATACACAAAGGATGTTTTGGCTTTGGATAAACCTTATTACTATTGGGTACAATGAGGTCTTCTGCTCAGGGATCATTCCTTAAAACACGATAACCCCTCGGCAGTCTTGCTTTCAGTTTGGTAATCTCCATAAGTGGCCATGTTGGTTCTCTCATAGAATAGAACAGAAGCACAGAAACTGTAATACCTGTGCCATACAACAAGAACTACCTTTGCTGCATGGCACCTCTTCTTTGTATTGAGACTTGAGAAGATTTTAAATTCTAGCTAACAATACAAGGCACTGGGGAACTTGTTTTGTGCATTGATTGAATTGGGAGCTTAATCTGTTAATATTTAGCATTTCTTGGTTCTCTCAACATGCTAATAAGATTCTAAAACCTATTACATATCCTAGTGAAGTCATCAGTGGATGTACGTGCATCTTATTGCAATGCAAGCAGATTATGGCTGGTGCAGCTCTGTGCATTGCTTCAGGAGTCCCCATGCTTCAATGCTCCTCCGAAGAGTCCTCAACCCTGATACAAGGAGTGAGCTGGTTCATAGGCAGAGTTATATGATATTGATTTATCATTTGCATTCATACCCCCCCTAAAACATAATACCCACATCTATAAACCCTTAGGTAGGGTGAAACGCATCAGATGATGAGAGGTGTAGGACTGATGGCGAGGTGAAATGCGTCAGTTGATGAGAGGTGTAGGACTGATGGCGAGGTGAAATGCGTCAGTTGATGAGAGGTGTGGGGCGGACAGTGAGGCAAAACGCATCAGTAAGAGAGGTGGGGGTGAGGTCAGCACATGAGAGGCACGGGTCTGGCAGTGAGGCGAAACGCATCACATGATGAAAGGTTTGGTGATGAGGTGACACTGTTCAATACATGAGAGGCGTGGGTTCGGTGAGGCAAAACGCGTCAGTTGATAGGACACACGGGCGACGAAGCTCTCCACCTAACTATATGTTTGCTGATTCCTTAATAAAGCCGGTTGTATTTTTTCACTTAATCCTTAAATCATAACGGTTAGAACTAATGCAGAGATGGCAGGCTGTAATTACTGGCAAGGTCTTTTTTTTATCTGTAATACACAATGCAGAAGATGGGAATTTATTCCTAAGAAAACAATGAGACACTTTCAGTGGATAATCTTTGCCTGTGATACAAAAGAAGACAAATTCTTGGTATTTAAAGAAAATCTACTGAGGGACTTGAATAAAAAATATCAAAATGCCAGAAAAATGTAATTCTTGTCACTAGGATGCAAATGCGAGATGTTATCTGCAGGAAAACGCGTCGGGCTGTACGCAGCCATCTACAAGAATTATGGAAAATGTAGATTAAAGTTTAGTAAAGCGCCAAATACTCCGGAGAAAGACGGCTGTAATCTGATGGATGGGGCAGGGCCTTCGTGTTGTAACTTTACAAGTTTGTGCGGACAAATCCCTGACAGATATAATAATATACAGCAACAATATTACAACAGCAGCATCTCATCATAGAAAACTCATCCTTATGATGTCATCAGTATTCTGCAGGCAGCAGAAGCATTTCCTCAGTCACCTCTCCCCCAATGATCAAACTGCAAGCAAGTCAGAGGTGAATGGATACAACGTGGGTTTCACTGACACATTACACTTTCCAAGATGTTATATGTATTTGGCTAACCCCTTGTCCTACCTACCCCCCTCCCAGTATTGTACCTGCCCCAATTACATTTCACTGATAAAATGTATCTGACGCCAAATGTTCTTCAAGACATTGAATGTCCCCAGCAGGGCCACATAAGAAATTTGAGGTTTTTTCATTGGGGTCCAGGACAGAAGTAACCCTTGTCCATCCCTATGCTGACCGGTCGCCGAATTCTATGGATTCCAAGATACAGGAATAGTTTGGGTTTAATAGGAATTTTGCTGTTTTTGATGGAAAAGGTTAACTGAAGATGCCTGAGACTGGGATACGAGTTTAGTAAGTGCTCCGGGCTCGCCACAAGCTGTGTTTTATTATTCTGTCCCCTCTCCGCATCTCTTTTTCAATCGCTTTGGGGGATTAGAGGAACATACACAGGAGCGAGGACTTAAATCTTGCAATATTCAGTTCATTGTACGTTGGCTTAAACCTTTCACATCCACACTCATTAAGGATGAGCTTACTGTATACATTTCTCTCTAAGCCGCGCAATCGAAAGAGAATCCGAGGACGGCATTAGGCCGAAATCTCACTAAACTCATTAAAAGGGGTCCGGGGGTTTGAGGTGGGACATCTGTGCTGCTTGGATGAGATGGATCCATCTCTTTAGGAAATGGTTGGCATAGAAAAGCTGCGCTGACCAGAACCTGATAGTTTGGTGACAAATTGTGGCCACAGAAAGAAGCTGCATGGCTTCCAGGAGACCAAGGTGGGCACCATGGATTGAACCATAGATGCCATTATCATCTTATAGGGAATCCTACATGGCCCGAAAACATTCTGTGCCATTGGGTGAAGATTGGACCAACTGCGGTCCCATAAAAACATCTAAGCTAAACTCTTTAGACACAGTGGAGAATGATTAGAACCACAAAAGTTTTTTTTTTTCTTTTGTTTTCTGTCCTGGAGATACAACAGTAGTAAGAGGAAATCTCTGTCTCTGAACTGATGGGAAATCTTCTTTACTCCAGGCTTGCCAACTATGCGATCCAAGGGGAAAAATCCTGCCTTTCCTAGGCATCGGCATCAGTTTGGCAAGCAGTCCCTTATTTCTTATCCATACCTGCCATCTCTGAAAAAAGGTTCCCTCATCCCCCCCAACACCTCCAAAAGAGGAGTTGTAGCTGCTCAGGGTTCGCCCCCTCAAGCCACTTCTATGCCCAATTTGCAATGCCAAGTCATGCTGGGTCTTGGGCGCAGGGTGATTCCTGGGCAGGTACCTGTGAGCTATACAGGACTTTCTACGTTCTACAATTCGCTAGCAGGGAATTATGTGCTTTTTTCTGTGCATAGTTACATAGTTAGTAAGATTGAAAAAAGACATAAGTCCATCAAGTTCAACCCCTGGGGAAATAAACATATCCCAGATATAAAACCCTATAAGACATAGTTGGTTCAGAGGAAGGCAAAAAAACCCCGGGTACAATTTGTTCCAATAGGGGAAAAAATCCTTCCTGATTCCATGAGGCAATCGGATGTTCCCTGGATCAGCAGTCTCTGTTATCTTTACTTTAAAGCTTTAATCCCCAGTTACCGGTATATTCTGTGCTTCTAGAAATCATCCAGATTTTTCTGGATTCTAAAGCAATCTATAGTAGTTGCTGAAACTACTTCCTGAGGGAGCCGATTCCACATTATCACAGACCTTACAGTGAAGAATCCCTTCCTTATCCGGAGCTTAAACTTCTTTTCCTCCAGACACAAAGAGCGCCCCCTTGTGCTTTGTAATGAATAATGGGGAGGAGAGTTCTCTTTGGACCGTTTATATATTTATACAGGGTGATCATATCCCCCCTTATACGTCTCTTCTCAAGGGAGAATAGATTCAGTTCAGATAATCTCTCCTCATAGCGGAGCTCCTCCATTCCTTTTATTAGTTTAGTTGGCCTTCTCTGCACTCTCTCCAATCCCACAATGTCCTTTTTGTGAACTGGTGCCCAAAACTGGACTGCATATTCCAGATTCCAGTTCTACAAAATTCCAGAATATAGAAATCCCATTTATTATACATTGCAAAGAAATCTAAATAAATTCAAAATTTTTCTTTGGAGTATAGTTTATTATTGCATAGAGTACCAGCAAAAACTACTATTGAACCCCCCCACCCAGCAAACTCTGCATTACCATTCGGTTGTTTGTGAGTTTTCAGTAGCATGCATCAGACAGCAAAAGTAAACCAGCAGACGTCATTCAATTTCAACCAGCACAACCTGGATTTGCTTTCCTATGAAGACATTTCCTGCAGCAATATCTGAACCTATATTATAACTTTAATTTATACCTATTTATAGATTTACCTGACTCTTGGAAGTAGTTTTAAATCTGCATGGGCATGTAGTTAGGAGGTGCTAAGGCCATAATGCAAAAGATGCAAAAGAAAAAATATTGCAAATGATTACCGAGCTCAATGTACAGAATAAACTAAATGTCACGAGTTTACTTCTTCAGCCGAGGTTTGCTAAGCATTGAGAGCTGCCAATAGTTAAAAATAAATGATTTCATTTGTCATGTTCTATAGTCTCCAGGGTTCCTGTAAATACCTAACCGCACAAGGTTTTTTATATAAAAGCCGCTAACCTTTAGCTATCTGTCTGTTGTCACTTTAAGCCGAGGTGGAGAGTGATTTCCCCGGGGTCACACATGTAATGATGGTTCCAGCACCCCCAAAGGCACACTTTCCGTGACAGCCCCTCATGATATACACACAATTACTACTATCACCAGAGGTGAGTCTTTAAGGAGAAGTTATGGGTCGGGGGGTCAATAGGATAACGGCCATCTTGGCGGTTCAGTGTGGAATAAGACTTCTATAATTGCTCACATTGCCGGTTTTATATAGATATAAAAACTGTGTCACAGCAGGGAATGGAGGATTCAGACCTGGTAACTGCAACGAATTCTGGGCTAATGATGGTTCTCCGGGCTGCTATCAATGGGGAAATGTATCAATTCTTTGTGAATGGTAAATCTATACAGCTCATATGTTATTCATTATTATTTGCCATCATTATACTGGAGGTGGGTGCAGGAGAAAGCAGAGTCTTTGGAACTTCTTCATCATTATACTATATGGCCAAAAATGTGTGAACCCTCTCGGCCACCCCATCCCCAGCAAGAGATTTTAAGGTTTTCCAATGAAGGCTCCTGATATTTCTACACCCTACAAATACATTGTAGACAATAGAGCTCTTCCAACTTTATAGTCACAGTTTGGTGAAGACCCTTTTCTGCCCCCCATGACTGTGCCCCTGGGTACAAAGCCCCCTTCAAACAGACATGGGGTCACCAGTTTGGTGCGGAGGAACTTGAGTGTCCTGCACAGAGCCCTGACCTCAGCCTACTGAACACCTTTGGGATAATTTTGAATACTGAGCCAGGTCTTATCCAATATCCGGGCCTGACTTCACAAATAGGGCAGATATTGCCAGAACCTGGAGGAGCCGATCCAAGGAGTGGGGCTTGTTGATGAAAATGGGGCAAGTCAATAATATTGATTATGATTCTAGAAAGGATTTCAAACAAGGTGATATAGTGATATAGTTGTGATAGTCTGATGTTCACAAACCTCTAGGCAAAATGTTGGTTTCCAGCGTTGGTACCTTTTGTTTGTGTTTTGGGAACCGAAAAATGTGTTTGCCTAAATCTACCAGACCCCTAACTTTAACCCTAAATGTGAACCCCAATTCTAACTCAAAACCCTAAAGCATAACCTCACCCTTCACTGCCATGTCTCTTAGATCTCTGCTCTGGAAAACATTCAGGAACGACTTATATTTATATTGGCACCTGAACATAAAGAGGAAACCAACAGAGAGAGATGACTGGGGGGAAATCTAGAGCCGATACCCCAAGAACCAATTACCCGCCTCATTAGGTCTATGGGACAAACTTGGATATTCAATTTACTAGCTTTTACTATTTTTAGTAAATTTAAATTTTTAGGGATTTACTAGCTATATACATATATATAACAGGGATGTGCACAGTATGGAAGCTACCCAACAAACCCCAATTCCTAGCATGGAAACCACAACCTTCTATGAGCACAATGGAGGATGCATGGCTGTCTATGAGCACAATGGAGGAAGCATGGTGTTCTATGAGCACAATGGGGGATTCACAGCCTTCTATGAGCACAGTGGAGAATGTATGGCCGCTTATGAGCACAGTGAAGGCTGCATGGCTGTCTATGAGCTCAATGGGGGATTTACAGCCTTCTATGAGCACAGTGGAGGATGAATGGTTTTCGATGAGCATGGCGGAGGATGCATGGCATTCTATGAGCATGGTGGAGGATGCATGGCCTTCTATGAGCATGGCGGGGGATGCATGGCCTTCTATGAGCATGGTGGAGGATGCATGGCATTCTATGAGCATGGTGGAGGATGCATGGCCTTCTATGAGCATGGTGGAGGATGCATGGCCTTCTATGAGCATGGTGGAGGATGCATGGCCTTCTATGAGCACAATGGAGGATGCATGGCCTTCTATGAGCATGGTGGAGGAAGCATGGTGTTCTATGAGCACAATGGAGGAAGCATGGTGTTCTATGAGTACAATGGGGGATTCACAGCCTTCTATGAGCACAGTGGAGGATGAATGGTTTTCTATGAGCATGGTGGAGGATGAATCGTCTTTGGGATACAAAACCGAGGTTGCTTAACATTCTATTCACAAATGGCTATCTGACCATCTGTATGGAGCATGTAGGTTTCATAGCCTTCTATATACAACATGGTCAATGCACAGGCTCTGCTGTTTTTTGTTTTTAAAAGGTTGTTGGGTCTTGAAAATGGAACATGAATGTGCTTCCTAGTATGAATTGTATGCAGCGAATCTGAAGGCAAATGGCCTTCCATATGCAATACGTTCATTGCGTCTTTATTGGGACTTTTAGCTGTGACAGAGACTTTAATTTATGCACAACATTGTAACTTTAGCTTTTTCCGTGCGGCGTTGGCGGAGAGTTCTGGATGAAATGATTACCCTTCCCTTGTTTTATTGCTTATGCAATGATACGCTCAGCCATCCACATTATGTTATTGGAGAGAAGCCAACTGAAATATTAAAAGTAATATGATTTCATTTCTGCTGCCCGCCATTCTCTCCCATCACATAATTACCACGGGTGAGGGACATTTCCCAGGTGCTCTGAAGCTCCAGAACTTTCCCCAGCCTGGTCTCTGATTTCCCCGGTGTGAGGAGGAGAAGGAAGCAGCCAACGCTTTGCCTGATTTATAGCCGTGTAGGGCCAATTCCGCAATTCATTAAAAGCTGCCGGCTTTGTGTTACAATAGGAAAGTCAATAAAAATAGCATTAAACGAGTGTAGCTCAATGAGGAGAACACAAGGCCGGCGCAGGAGGACCTGCAAATTACCGCCTAAAGGGCAACTTAATCTGCCTAAAGTGAACCCTAATAACAACTAACTGATGTGAGGACTGGAATGATGGCACCTGCTGGAGATCTTACTGAAAACTGGGAATCTGGGCCTGGGGAGACCGAGCAATCAGAGCCAAAGTCATTATTAACCAGGAGCTTCAAACTATGATGATTATGTTCAATGGCTTTACAAACCAACCAATGAGTTTCCAAAGTTATAGAGGAAGGAGCAGAGTCCTCAAGCAGTGCAGAGTATTTCAGGAGAGGAGAGTTATAGAGGAAGGAGCAGAGTCCTCCAGCAGAGTATTTCAGGAGAGGAGAGGTATAGAGGAAGGAGCAGAGAGAGTATTTCAGGAGAGGAGAGTTATAGAGGAAGGAGCAGAGTCCTCCAGCAGAGTATTTCAGGAGAGGAGAGTTATAGAGGAAGGAGCAGAGTCATTTTGGGGGTGGGGAGTTGCTGATAATACAACATTAAAGTTTATCCGAACTTTGAGAACAAAGTGTCAGTGGGGGTCAGTAAGGAACATTTAGCGCTTGGCAGACAGCTGGTTTTGTGCTCGCAGAATATCTATGAAGGTTTATTTTTGGCGGAGAGGAGAGGTGAGTCACAGCACTCATGAAAGGGCAGAACTGC
This sequence comes from Pyxicephalus adspersus, assembly GCF_032062135.1. Taxonomy (NCBI): domain Eukaryota; kingdom Metazoa; phylum Chordata; class Amphibia; order Anura; family Pyxicephalidae; genus Pyxicephalus; species Pyxicephalus adspersus. Next base: position 1,469,296 of record NC_092860.1, read on the forward strand.
TGATTAACAATAATCACAGCTCACAAAATGTGCAGAAAAATGATTTATAAAGACACACCGGATTATAGGAAATCCTGGCACTGCCTGCCAAAGCCTCAGAAAATGTAAAAGCAGATTAGTGAAGAACAAAAATCCACCTGTGATGCTGCTGACTACAACTCCCATCGTTATCATGCTCTTCTTCATGATAGGGAGCACCACAAATGTCGATTCACACAGTTCCAGAAAATAAAAAAATGTAAAGGAAGACAATATGCCCAAATTCATCCTGAGCACAGTCAAAAACAGCCAGGTAAGTAGCATTCCCAGAGGTAAGTCGCCATTGGCAGCCCTCATATCTCTCCATACAATGAATTGTGTTTTATATATAGGATAGGAGAGATCAGATTAGGCAGACTGCATTGTGAGTTACAGAGATGCCATTCCCCCTCCTAGCAGAGTCAGGGCTATCTGTATTAGTCAATATACACAGGCAGCTAACAAGCATACTGGCAAAACTGGATTCTCATTGAAACATAACATAAACAAGTTTTTATTTTGTTAAAATAGGTCAAAAATTATATAGAAAGTATCAGTTTTGAAGAAGAATAAATCTAAAAGGTTGAGACTTCCTTTAAACAACCTTCCATTCCTCCGTGTGTCTCCCCCAGTAGGTGCTTAAGGTAAGTACTCTTTATGTAATCCCAAATATACGGGCTCTGAAAGACACCGGCCCGCCGTTTGCAGGATTGATTAATGGCCTAGAGAATGTAATGGCATCTTAAAATAAAACGCTTAATGCATCTCCTACAATACGCTGGCCGCATAATTACATACTAAAGAGTTTGCATGAGGCGCAGCTGAGAGCATTAATTGAAAACTGCAATTAGGAACTTGGGCTATTTTTAAAGGCACTTACAAAGTAACCGTAAAAGAAAAAAAAGCCATACCAATATTATTAACGGATAATTATATCGCAATTATTATTCCATTAGCGTAAAAGTTGGCAGATTGCAGTTTACCTATATGTGTCCCCTGCCTGCCACCCCCTGTGAAGTTTTCTCCATCTCTGAGGGGTAATAATAATAGAAGGAGAGGTGAGATATTAAAAAGTTGTAAACCCAGATGGGAGCTCAAGCAGAAATTCAATAAAGAGCTCAGTCAGGGAGTAGCGGGATCGCCAGGTGCCCATAACTAATAGAAAGTTTACTAAGATTCAACTTAAGACCTCATTCTTGTATTGTGAAGACTTTCATGATGTTCCTCTGGTCATGGAGAACTTCCTTACCCAATCATCATCTCCTATTGACCCTCAAGGACTCCCTTTCTCTGAACCTCTCTCCTTCCCTGCTCAGGGCTTCCAACTCCCCCCCAGGACTCTTCTAGTTCTGTCTCTTCCTTGGAACTCCATTCCCCAATCATTATCTCATATTGACCCTCAAGGAATCCCTATCTCTGGACCTTTCTCACTATTCCTATTCAATGCCTCGAACTCTCACCACCAGGACTCTTCCAGTGCTATCTCCATCTCTAAAACTTCCTGCCCTCTTATTCATTACCGAATCCTCTTTCCAGAACTGTCACTCTTCCCTGGAATTCTCTTCCTCCCTAATCATCATCTCCTATTCTCCTCTCCAGGTTGTTTCTTATGCTGTTCCTATTCTCAAGAACTTTCTTCCTCATTACACCCCCCCCCCAACTTTCCTCACCCAAACTAATCTAGTGCTGCCCCCATCTCTGGGACTTGCTTCCCCCCAATAATCATTTCCAACTTTTTTCATCCAGAATGTATCTCAAGTTGATCTCTTTCTCTGGATCTCCTTCCTAGTCACCATCTCCTCTCCGGGTCTTTTTTTATGTTGTTCCTCTTCTCTGTAATGCTCTTCTTTCTGACTCACTCCTTTAACTCTCCTCGCCCAGACTACTCTAGTTCAGCCCCCATCTCTGGGATTTACTTCCTTCCCTACTTATTCATTGGCAATTCTTTCCTCCTGAATTTATCTAATGTTGATCCCCTTTCTTGGATCTCCTTTCCTCTCTAGTGACCATCTCTCTCTCCGGGTCTGGAATTCCTTCTTCCGTCCTCATCCTCTCCAATTCTTGGCACCTGGACTAGTGCTGCCCTCCTCCCTGGAACTCTTTTCTTCCTTTAGGGCTAAATGCTTCTAATGCTTTCATCTCTGGGACTTCCTTCCCCTTACTTCAACTCTCAACTCTCTCCAACTCTCCAAAATGTTTTCTTATATTGGTTCCCTTCTCTGGAACTTTCTTCCGTCCAAGTCACCATCTCCAATTTTCCTCTCTAAGTTCTTTTATATGTTGTTCATCTTCTCTGAAACTCCATTCTTTCTAACTGACCCCTCCAACTTTTCTCGCTCAAACTTTACCAGTGCTGCCTCATCTCCTGGATTTTCTTCCTCCTCATTATTCTCCAACTATTTCCCCAAGAATTTATTTAAAGTTGATCACCTTCCCTGGAACTCCTTTCCTCCCTAGTTACCAACTATACCTACTCTCCTCTCCAGGTATTTTCTTATGTTCTTCCTCTTTTCTGGAATTCTTTTCCTCCCTCCTCATCCTCTCCAACTCTTCTCACCTGGACTTTACGAGTTCTGACATTTTCCCTGAACTCCTATCCTTCCTAGTCACCCACCATAACTATCCTCTCCGGGACTCCCCTTTTCCTTATCACCTGAGGGCTTCGAATGCTGTCCTCATCTCAGGGATTTCCTTCCTCCTTTTCTTCATCTCCAATACTCCAGAATATTTCCCTTGTTGGTTCCCTTATCTAGAACTCCCATGCTTCCTATTCACTATTTCCAACTCTCCTCTCCAGGTCTTTTTATAGGTTCTCTTTTTTTCTTTTAACTCTCTTCTTACTAATGTACCCGACTCCCCTCACCTGGACTCTGCTAAAGCTGACCCCCATCTCTAGGACACCCCTTCCTTGTTCTTTATCTCCAATCCTTTCTCCAGAATGAATCTCAAGCTGATCCCTATTCCTGGATCTCCCTTCCTCCCTGGTAACCATCTCCGACTTACCCTGCAAGATCTTTTCCTATGTTGTTCCCCATTTTTGGAAGTCACTTCCTCTTTATCCCATCCTTTTCTGTGACTCTCTTCCTCTTTATTCACCCTCCTCTTCCACCTGTTCCCATAAATTAAACTTCCTTCCTCATGTCCATCATTTCTCTCCAAATGATTCTCACATTGTCCTCCTAGATTCTCACATTGTCCTCCTAGAAGTCCTATCTCTAACTCTCCTCTCCAGGTGTTTTCTCCTATGTTCCCCATCTCTGGAACTTACCATCTCGCTGCATCTCTGGAGCTTGAAGCTGTTCAGCTACTCTGTAAGCCCCTTCCCCCATCTCGGATCTTTTCTCATGCTTGTCTCTGCAAACCCCTTTTTCTGGGTTAAAGAGGAACTAAACTGAAAAGTGCTTAAAACAAAAAATTCTACTTACTTTCAATCCCACAGGGCAGTCTGATCCATCCAGAGGTGTCTTCCATCGGGTTCCGCGTCATCCCGGCATCCATCTCCAAGCCGGGTTCTTCTTCCTAGGTCACCCGACGCAGGTGTGAGATCGGGTGGCGTAGGTTGGAAAAAAATGTTCTCTTTTCACGTAAAGGCTCCTTCTGTGCATGCTTGAGATGCTCGAGCATGGGCACAAGGAGCACCCAAGAGCCTCCCGGGATGCCTGATGTAGGTATTTTTACTTTACATAAAAGGGTTGTCTACCCTTCTATGTAAAGTGAAATTTCTGAGTTTAGGTACGCTTTATGTCTCCTGATGTGCTGCCCAACTTTTCTGCCATCCCTTCCTCCAAGTTCAACATCAACAGAACATTTCCCCTTCCCTGGAATTCCTTTCCTACTCACCATCTCCACTCTCTTCTCCCAGCCTTCTCCTGTGTTTCTCCCATTCTCCCCAATTCCCTTCCATAATCCACCAGACAATTATCATCTCCCAAATATTCAATAAATCTATTAAAACAAATCCTCTAAAGCTACACTGATCAGAGTGAGCACTAGAACCTTTTCATTGAGACATCCAACCTCATCCATCTCCTGTCCAATCACTGAATGAACAGTCTGGATTATTTGGAGTTTGATAGGAGGCAAAAGACAGTTGATATAAGTCAGAAGGTCAATTGGAGGTCAAATGATCCATCAACCAATCTCTGAAAGATCTCATTTCAGCTCAGATGGGTTCAATGGAATTTGAAAGTACAACCACGCAGCTAAAATGAAGATCCGTCTTTGTGACTATCATTGCCCCAAAAAAAATAAAACACATTTAAGATTCCTAATCTTATGAACCCCATAATAATATTAAGTGATATGTTACTTCCATGTAATCACAAATTTCCTTCCTATGAAATGGCTGAAATTCCTTCCAGGGGGGCATCACGACAAGGACTGCCAGCTCGCAATCCTATAATCCTCTGCACTCTGATTGGCCAATAGCTGCAGCTTTAGCGCCAGGCGCGTGGCGCTATAAATTGACTTTTTCGGCAGCTGAAATCTCCTGTAAAGCCCGGCAGATTTTACCTGCGATTCATTTTCAGGGAGCCGTGGCAGATAAATTCACACCATTTAGTTAGGATTGTCCTGAAGATCTGGGGAGCTGCAGAAAGTAAAGAATGGCGGACTGTGAAGGTAAAATGGGGTAAGATGGGGGGCAAGGGTTGAGTTTTATTTTTTACATTAAGTAAATAAGGATAGGAACAAAAACACCCCAAAAAACATGCAGAAATCTCCTGCCAGCTCGCTGGTGGTGCTTAGATGCAGTCAAAGTATCCAATCATCAGCTGAGATGGCCAAAATCTCTGACTGGGGTTGTTAAAGTGAACCTGTCTTGCCACAAAGTTATAGTGATGCAATCTGTTCTGATTATGGTTAATTGACATCAACAAGCAGGTCATAGTAGGTTCTGGTTCTGCAGCACAACCTGGGGACCCCTAAAGCTCCATCTACAGATACAGAAGAGAACTACAACACACTGGAATACCACATATCCTCCATGTGAACCTAATACCCAGCATTGCAAAAAAAAATCCCAAGCCATTACACAGCACAGTCTGGCCTGACGGGGGAGCTGTTCCTTCTCTGCTGCAGTTTCACTTACATTTGCAGATCCCCTCCTCACTCCCCATCACTGGACACTAAAAGGAGAAGCGGCTCCATGATCAGCTCCTCTCTTTGCACTGCAGCTAACCTGATTGGCTCCCAAGTGGAGACTGCAGGAAGCCAGTACCAGGTCAGAACTAGGTGATTGCTTTAGAAAACCACATTCAATAATCTATTAATGGTCTCACTTGGGTCTTCTGCCCGCGCACAAAGCAATACCATGAAGGTTTTCCTTCTGTAAACACCGGGCAGTGTTGTGCCACTTCCTGCGCCACCAGGGGACGGTGATTGTGCCGTTACCATGCACACTGACCTCAAGGCACTCAATTTCCAGACAAACGGCTTGGCTTTAGCGATCTCCCCGCGCTAAGTGTGTCTGGCTTGGCCGCAGAAGAGTTTGTTACGACCGAGACTTAATGGAAATGACACATTCATTTTGTCAGATGGAATGAAAACACTCGCATTGCTTTTCATCCATTCAGCTGAACCGGTAATTTATCTGATATAAAAATTGGGCTGGCTTCTTGGCCGCTGATATTATAGTATAATTTTTACATCAATAGAAATTACCCGTCTTCTTTCGCCTTCTCCCGGAGAGTTATTGGCACGCTGATGGATTTGCATATTCCCGTAAGGAGAAAGATCCTGAAATGAGAAGCCGTCCCGGCCGTGGCTGAAAGAGGCGGCGGTAATATCGTGTTTGTATTGCGCTTATAATGGGTGCGACGCAGTAATTACCGGACTACATTTCAGGTCTCCGGAGGGCCGTTATATTAAAAAACACTTAAAGACAAGCTACCACTTTACGATGGAACGCCGGGCAAATGGAAAACAAACTCCCTTTTATTCCAGTAAACGGTTTGCTCACGTGGCCGCTTAAACGCTCCAGAATATGCAAGAATGCATTATGGGAGCTGCATTTGATTTCTATGGTTATAATATTCTGATAGGAGGATGGGCCACACAGTGCAACTTTTTAGTTTTGGTCAAACTGCGAATTGTTCAATTCAATGTCCCAGCTGAGGAAATTTTACTTCACCGTCCTGGTAATATTTGCCAGTATGCAATGTTTATTAGACAGGGGGCAGCGGCTAGGACTAAGCGGGGGCGGGGTGCTTAGGGCCAAAGTAGAATACATTCTAAGCACCACTCTTGCAAAGACTCATTCACCCACTTCACCTCCTGCCCAACAAGAATGCAGGGGTGTCAAAATCTGGCCCTTTGTTTTGGCCCCCAAGGGAATCCTTAATATGAACTGCAGCTGGACCGCCGCTGCATTGAAGTAGTGCCGCTACTACAATTCCTGGCATCACTTGCGTCTATAGGCCAGCGGGCTCCCTGGCTATGCGTGGCCCCGCATTGGACTGTTTTATAGACTCAAATAATGCCGGGAATTTTAGTAGCAGCGCTATTTCAATGAAGAGGGAGTTCCAGCCCAGCATTGCCCACGTCTGGCATTTCCAGCATACTCCTTCAGATTTTCCTTGCTACTCCAAGGCATGGACCTGAATGGTTGGATTTTCATAGAAGAATATTGTTATTATTATTGTTAGCCTGTGCAGAAAGGTTACCAATGGAATTTAAATCTGAAGGCTACAAATAGAGAAAGAGGCATAAGATTTTTTCCTAAATAAAGTGAAAAAAAATGTTATTCCTCTTTTTTATATTATAGGTTTGTTCCAGATTGAATGTGAAGCAAAACCTCTTTGTTTCCATATGAAAATCTAATGAGAAAGAAATATTTCCTCAATTTTTTCAATAGGTTTCAAGGTTGGCCTGCGACTTTGTTTAATTTTAGCCCTCTGTGTATTTGAGTTTAACACCCCTGATTTATGGGCTTATAAGATGTCAATGTTTTCCTATAGATGAATGTTAGCAAAATGGAAGCACTTTATTTTATAGTTGGGCGTGGTTAACAGACTAAAAATAGCATTTCAAATTCTTTTTTTAATTTCAGTCACTGGTAGGATTCAATGCATAAGTTGGCACAATTCTCGAATTTCCATAATTAAATTGATACGTTTTTCAGAATTGCCTGTTGGTGAATGACAAGAAGAGAATCAACATCATGAACGGGACATCTGGTACCAGCTGACAACTTCTTGTTGATGGCCTTATGAAATCTACTGCAAAAATACTCATGTGGGGGATATTGAGGATCATGGAAAGGAAATGAGACTAAAAGAATGGAAGCACTAAGAACGAGGAGGCCGGGGGAAGGTAAGGAAGGGACATATTTTGGACAGCCAATGGAAGATATCTTTGTATCACTTCCAAAAACTTGGTCCTGATTGAGTTCTTAATTGTATTCCTATCTAGAGGGGTCGTTGGGGTCATTCTCATTGGATGATGTGCTGGGGGTTAGGACGGTCCTAGAATTCCGATAATGAAGAGGATGAGGATTCACCTTCAGGATCCAGAAAACTTTAGGAACTTTATTAGGAAAGGTTTAGTAATGTGTTAGTAAGAAATGGAACAAAAGAAAAACAGAACGAAAACTGTTGGACAAACAAAAGTGGGGAAATCCAAAGAGGACACCTATTAAACAATGATAAATGTGCCATCTCTCCAATCACTGCGGATGGTCTACATGTGATGGGATATTTCTTCTTGCAAGGGAGCCGCCTACATCTAAGAGACATATCTGATACCAGGAACATACCCAGGGGGTGGGGGTTAGTGGGGTTTTCGGGGTTAGGGTTAGTGGGGGGGGGTCAGATCACAATCTTTATTGATCTTGTATAATAATCTATCAGAAAATTACACTAAATTTTGCCTCCTGTTTCTATGGTTGCAGGGAAGACGGATTTGAATTTTTTTGGCAGATCTAGAAGATTGGGATGGGAATGTCATTTTTATCGCATTAATTTTCCGCAAAGATTGAGTAGGAATAACATATTGTGATAATTAATGGAACGCTTTGGTTACCGCTGGCAATAAACTCTTCTGTGCACAAAGGTTACATTTTCCAGAGACTTTATTCATCGGTTAGACGGCATTGAATCGAAGACCCGGGTGACCTTGAGAGGTAAACCTCATGCATTATTAGTGAAGAAAGGTTTAATGCGATCCCTGACCTGCACTGACATCATTTAGATACAATCTGCCCCCGGATGTGTTACTATAAAATATTAACTCCTTGTGGAAGTGAAATTTCCTGAGCTGAAGAGATCAACCCACTCCATGCCCATGTGTTTCCCATTATGGTGAACATGAGGAAGCTGCAGGGAGGGTTGAATTGGGGTTTGGGGAAGGGAGGATGTAATCAGGGATGGTTTTAGATAACAGGGAGCCCTGGGCATAAATAGAATGGGGGAGTGGGGTGGGTGAATGATGCTGGGGCCACTTATAATTACCAAGTTTATCTGTACTATCCAAGTGTCCAGGTTCTGATATCTGATGGTCCTTGGGTTACAGGTCTTGGTATCCAGGTTTTGGTGTCCATATCTTTTTGCCCATGGCCTGGTGTCCGTGTCTCAGGGATGGGTTTCTGGTGTTTTGGGGTCAGTCCATGTCTCAAGGACCCGGTTCTTTGTTTCAGTGTCTGGATCCTGGTTCCATGTCTCATGTCCAGTCAATCCTCCCTGTGTCTTCATGGTGGTCTCACCCCAGGATCAAGGTCCTGGTATACTTGTCTTGGTGTCTGGATCCTGGTATCCTTGTCAGGGGGCCCAGATATTGCTTTCGGGGCCCTGGCATACAGTGAAGATGACTGTTGAGCATATAGAATGGGATTTCTGTAAATATATTCCAGCCAATTTAATGGCTGTTGGAGTTTCTGAATTTTGGGATTCCAGGATGGGCACAGACAGCGCTCCTTCCAATGAGTCAAGAAAGGACAGAGCTCCTCTCACTGATCAGGGCAGGAACTGATAATGCTCCTCACACTTACTTGGGTGACTAGAGCAGGAACAGAAAACCTCTTTCCATTAACTAGTATAGAAAAAAACAGAGCTCCTTCTACTTACCAGGTTAGGACCTATTAGTGCTCCTCCCACTGACTAGGCTTGAAATAGACAGCTCCCTCCACTGACTGGGGTTGGAATAGACAGCTCCCTCCACTGACTGGGGTTGGAATAGACAGCTCCCTCCACTGACTGGGGTTGGAATAGACAGCTCCCTCCACTGACTGGGGTGGAAATAGACAGCTCCCTCCACTGACTAGGCTGGAAATAGACAGCTCCCTCCACTGACTGGGGTGGGAATAGATAGCATTCCCTCCACCGACCAGAACAATAAAACCAAGACTCCAGCTGACTACATACACAGGAAACAAGTTATTCTGACTGTTTTTCGGAAGGAATCTCATTTACACATTAGCAGCTTCTTCCGGACAACTTCATTAATTGGTGATATTTAGAGATCTAAACAATTCTGCCATTAAAAACTAGAAAGTTGAGTTCTTGTTTAGACTGGAGTCATCCTTTGAAGTGGTTTTAGCAGCTCAGACAGCCACAGCTGGGGGGGGACTTTGCCATGAAACGGTACTTTGAAATAATTTTGAGAAGCTATGAGAGAGTCTGCGGCCTCTGATGTCCATAATCTGTGCTCCAGATTTATAGAGAAGGTCAGCTCGCTTCTCAGCGTAAGCATGGAGAACGTTCATCCAGCACCGTCCAACTGGCAGATGAAAAGCAGCCATGTCGTTACAAGGATTAGGAAAACCCGGACTTTGTTCTGAAATGTAAAGCGAAGATTAGAAATATACACTGTGCTGCAGTATGGTGTGTCATTGCTGAACATGAAGACCATGCTATTTCCTGTCGGTTTAGACTGGTCCCCTTTTTAACCACTGCATCATGTCTTCCTTGTCTTCATGCCGGGTTAATAAAGTCCATGTCTCAGGTCCAGGTCCTAGCATCTTTGTCTCAGTGTCTGGATCCTGGTAGCCAACTCCCAGATCTTGGTATCCATGCCCTGGCATCCTTGTTTTGGTGTCTTTTTCAAAGTGATCCTGTCCCAAGGTCAAGGTCCTGGTATTCTGGTCTTGATGTCTGGGTGCTGGTATCCTTGTCTCAGGATCAAATCCTGGTGTCCAAGTACTGGCATCTTTGTCTCAGTGTCCTATTCATAGTGGTTCTGGCCCAGGGTTAATATCCTGATGTCTTCGAATTGGGGTCCAAGTTCTGGTATTCTTGTCTCAGGATCAAGATCCTTGGGTCCAAGTAATGGCATCTTTGTCTCTATGTTAGGTTAACAGAGTCCAAGTCTCAGGTCCATGTCCTAGCATCCTTGTCTTGGTGTCTGGATCCTGGTATGCATGTCCCAGGGCCCATATCTTGGTGTCCATGTCTCAATGTCTTTTCATAGTGGCCCTGCCTGGATCAAGATCCTGGTGTGCAAGTACTGGCATTCTTTCTCTATGTCCAGTTAATAGAGTCACAGGTCCAAGTCTTGGCTTCCTTGTCTCGGTGTTTCTGGATACTGGTATCCATGTCCTAGATATTTGGCATCCGGGCCATAGCATACTTGTTTTAGTGGACCTACTCCAAGGTCAAGGTCCTAGTATTCTTGTCTCAGGATCAAGATCCTGTTGTGCAAGTACTGGCATTTTTGTCTTCTTGTCATGTTCACAGTGGACCTGTCCCAGGGTCAAGTTCCTGGCATCCTTGGCTTGAGGTCCATGTCCTGGTAACCTTGTGTCCATGTCTTAAAGATAGAGTCCATGTCTCAGGGTCCAAATCTAGGTGTCCATGTTCAGTGTCCATTTCTACTGACTACACATGTGGACTTTATAGAATATAGGGAGTATACCAGTCTGTGTGAACGGGCATTGCTATATGGTGATGGTATCAATTGGAGATCATTTAGAATTCATTGACAGGCAAATTTGCCCTACAGTTGACTTTTCCTCACCTGCATTTGACCCATGTCAGGCGAGTTTCTCATTTCCATAGATTTGTATTTTCAAGCACTATCGATGCACGCACTATTAGTCATTTGAATAAATTCAGCATCAGTCCAGAAGCAAAGAAGCAATTATGAAGATTAGATCTCATTCCCAATTAAACAGGCAATTTCCGTGTTAGCCTGGTATGCGTAGGAAAGGTAGCTGTGAATATCACCTTGAATTCTTAGGACCGAGCCGCCAAATGATCCGTTCTGCCTTTTTATCGCCTGTTTGTTATTTTACTATATAAATGTCTTTTATGCTTCATTAGCTTTGGGTGGCTACAATGTCACAATCACTTGACCTAGGTCACGTGAATGTACGAAATCACATGGTCACAAAATGTATATTTTACTGAATGGGGTGTCATACCAGGATATCTCAAATATAACAGGTAGGGTTGCAGATATATATCACATTTTTCTGGATAGGGGTCACTGGAATGTTACTTTCCAATAAACAGGGTCACTCATTGGCATTACACTGGGGGTGGGGGGAGGTGCAGATATATCACATTTTCGAGGGAAGAGTCACAAACATATCGCCTGCCACTGTAAGGGGTCTAGGTAACTCTGCTTCTCCAGCCTTTGGTTTGGTGAAGAACCTTTCCTGCCCCCTCCCCCATGACTGTGCCCTGTGTACATAGCCAACGCCATAAACACATGGTGGGACCTGTTAAAGGTTTGGTCAATTCTACATCATACAAAGACTTTGTAGACAATTGCGCTCCTCCAGCTTGTGGTCACAGTTTGGTGAAGATCTGTTTCTGTTTCCCCATGACTGGGCCCCGGGGTACAAAGCCAGCTCCATAAAGACATGGTGTCACCAGTTGGTGTGGAAGAACTCGAGTGTCCTGCACAGAGCCTGGACCTAAATCCTACCTTTGGGGTCAGTTGGAATGGTGAGCCCGGTCTTCTCATCCAACATCATCACCTGACCTCACCAATGGGGGCAAATACCCACCATCAGCACCTGACATCACAAATGGGGGAAAATTCACATTATCAGTACCTGACCTCACAAATGGGGGCAAATCCCCACCATCAGTACCTGACATCCCCAATAGGGAAAAATTCCCACCATTAGCACCTGACCTCATAAATATGGGCAAATCCCCACTATCAGTACCTGACCTCACCAATAGGGGGCAAATTCCCACCATCAGCAACTGACATCACAAATGGGGGCAAATCCCCACCATCAGCAACTGACATCACAAATGGGGGCAAATCCCCACCATCAGTACCTAACATCCCCAATAGGGAAAAATTCCCACCATCAGCACCTGACCTCACCAATAGGGGCCAAATTCCTACCATCAGCACTTGACCTCACCAATGGGGGCAAATCCCAATCATCAGTACCTGACCTCATCAATAGAGCAGTGTCTCCTCCCCTCCAGAGCAGTGACTCCTCCCTCTGTGGAGCAGTGACTCCTCCCTCTCTAGAGCAGTGACCCCTCCTTCCCAGGAGCAGTGACTCCTCCCTCTCTAGCAGTAACCCCTCCCCAGGTGAGTCTGGACAGGTAGAGAAGTTTCTCGTGGTGTTTTACATGGAGATTTTCTCAGCGGGAGTTTTTCCAGCACCCCGACTGGAGTGTTTTGGGCCCTGAGACAGATGTGAGCAGCTCAGCTTTATTTATGGGTGGAGGATGAGGAGCGTTCTGAGCGATAAATCCCGCTGACAGTGCTGTCTTATTAGTGAGATGAATGCCGAGCGGGCCCGCTCTGTGATCACGGACGATTTTCCACACGTAATGATGGTGATTAATTCCCATCGAAGAATCGCCGGCCCCCATTGTAAGACATCTGGACCGATGCCCCCGTATCCCGCAGGAAGTGACACCGACCGCGGCCCAGACTTCTGGAGAAGATGAGCGAAGTTATGGGAACAAAGGAGCGCCGGGCCATGGAGATGGGAGCCGGTGACATTGTTCAGCAAAGGTTCACCGATTCCAAGTTTCTGCATGAGCGCGGCACGAATGGCGAGCAGATGGCGGGGCACGAGGCCGGATTTCACCGCGCTGCTTGCTCTGTGGGGTAATATGGATAAATAATTGTTATCTGGGCGCAGGGCTGGGAGGATGGAGATAAAACCAGATCGGTGCAATTTCAGAAGTTGGGGGCTTTGCGTGCTGGTGGCAAAACGTTTATCCCACCGTTTTCCCGTTTTTACATTCTGGGTGCTCAGCGCCTTCACTCCGGCCTAATAAATGTTTTCATGGCGGTGGCACTCTGCCCGTGACCTTGACGTGTGAAGGTCGGACTCACCGAGGCGGCTCTGTCGCTGCAAAATGACCGGCGGATTTCATGAGGAAATGCGTGAAGGCGGAGGGACGGTAATTAAAAACTAAAAGGAAAACCGCACTAAAATCCAGGAAGGCTGAGAAATAATTGGAATTGGAGCCAGAGATCAGAAAAGTGGATAAAAAAGAGGGGCTCCGTCTGTACCTGGAGTGATGAGCATCGGGGTCATTGGGGCAAATTTATTGGGTGACAGGGAGAACTCCACCAATGAGGACAAAGGCAGCAAAAACCTGGCAGGGACCCTGACCCTTCCCCCTATACAAAGGAAATAAAGCTTTATTCAAAGTTGGATAAAGTTAGCAGTTCATGCTCTCTCCCTAGTTGCGCCCTTATGATTGGCTGGAGTTAACTCCTTAGCAGGTGGGCCCTAAATGCCCTAAACTCCCTTCCCTTCCTTCTATTGGCTGGCTTCTGATCCCTGAACCCCCTTCATCCTTTCATTTGTCCTGTCATGTTGCAGCTTTCTGATGACATCACAATGCAGGACCAGCAGACCAGAAGGGAGGCCCCGCCCACATGTCCCGCCCACATGGTGGAGCACCGGACATCGCAGGAGAGAACCGGCTGCCAGCGGACGTGCTATATGGAAGGTACCCCCAGAAATGTGGGCCCCATGAAGTGCTGGGGGACCTCATAAATACATTTCATAGATTTCCCTATTGTCCCCACTTATTACAGCACATCGGGCGCGGCTAGGTATCCAGGTAGCCCATTCAGCCGCCATCACCTTCCCACCATAACCAGGAATTCCTCGAATATCTCATAAAAGGCATTTACATCCCAGCGATCTCCGTTACCATTTACAATCCAATCCCCGGGACAGATTTACGGCTTCCACCACCTACGGGGCAAAAAATAAAAATCCTTAGAAACATAAAACCGGCCAATTAAAATGAATTCTCTGCCTTTGACTCCTGACGCCGGATATAAAAAGGTTTTATTGTCATGAAAGACGATTTACAAACACTTTTCCCGTAAAAGATTTATTGGGAGGGTTTATTCGAGGGGGGAGGGGCAGGAATTTGGGAAAAAGAAAAAATAGAAACAAAATAGTTACAATGAAAAAATGAGAAAAGGAGGGGGAGGGGCCTGCTAGGGGATTAAAGAGGACCTGTCATCAGATTTTTGGCACTTCCAGTTGGGGGTGGAGAACAGTGGACCCCTGTACAGAACTGGCTTAGGGCCCCTGTGGGGATCCCTTGTGGATAATGAGGGTACAGGACCCTCATGCAGTGGCACACTTTGCACCTCATTATGACCCCGTCCTGCACGATGGCCATCTTATTCTACATCAGACCCAAACTCCTGCTCGCAGTCCCCCAAACATCCCGGCATTGACAGGGTCTCTTTACACGTTTGTCGGACCCGCGCCTCCCCTCCACAAGGTCACAGACATATTATTCCGCGTCTAGACTACAAAGTGTCACCCCATACAGATATCAATTAACTGTATGGAGAATTATGGATTGTACATCCGATGAGCGCTGGCGGCCCAGATTAACCCTTTGGGTAGCGGCTCATAACTTAGTGTGGTGCCATTTGTGATAAGAATTTGGTTTTGGGAAATAAAGAAGTGAAGTTCATAAATTTAACCCGATTGGATTTCCTAAACTTGTTTGGTATTAGTTGGCAAATTTAATTCCAGATTCATTCCAAGTTTGCTGTATCACCCAGGTTCTCCCATGACATTCCCTAGACTTGGAGAACTTTGATTTAGGGCCCAATGTGTTCCCTGGTTCCAGCCCAGCCCACTTTAATGATAAAACCCCAACCGTATCCATACACTCAGCACACAGACATAAGACACACGGATTCTACACAATTAGAATATCAGTCGTCTGACCTCCCCCTCCCTCATCGATAAGCCAATTTAACATAACAAGCGGCAATCAATGGCGGTCTGTGTTTCCTCTAATCATGGGGAAGCTCCGATCATTTCATGTTATGTATGAACACAGCCAGCCGATGATCTATTGATCGCAATGCAGCCCCTGGGCTCTCTGCTGCCCCCTGAGGCCGGGATAAAATCTCCCATAATGAAGTTGAGGAGGGGATCGTGTCGCTTTAATTAGCCCCGGCCCAAATTATCCAGAATACTCCGCTGGGGCGAAATGTGCTGCACAATCTGCGAGGGTGACACAGAAAACAAAATTCCATTTCCTAATCAGAGACAGAAAACTGGAAAAAACAAAGATTCACCGACAGATACAAGGTAACTTATTGACTGGGGGATGGTGATGTCACTGGTCTCTAGTGAT